>NC_053023.1:677956775-678187918 GCF_003073215.2 Triticum urartu | reverse complement strand
AGCAGATTCTTCAGTAGGAATGACATCCTTAGTAGCCTTGAACTTGATAGTTTCCTCAGGTGCTGGTTCATCTATCACAGTAGGTAGGTGCTCTCTTTGTGAGCCGTTAGTTTCATCGAACCGCACATCTACAGTTTCAACAACTTTGTGAAGAACATTGTTGAAGACTCTGTAGGTGTGCGAGTCCTTTCCGTAACCAAGCATAAAACCTTCATGTGCTTTCGGTGCAAATTTTGAGTTGTGATGAGGATCTCTAATCCAACATTTAGCACCGAAGACTTTGAAATAACTTACATTGGGTTTCTTGTCAGTGAGGAGTTCATAGGCAGTCTTTTTGAAGAATTTGTGAAGATATACTCTGTTGATGATGTGGCACGCAGTATCAATTGCCTCAGTCCAGAAACGACGAGGCGTTTTGTATTCATCAAGCATAGTGCGAGCCATCTTAGCAAGAGTCCTGTTCTTGCGCTCCACGACGCCATTCTGCTGAGGAGTGTAAGGAGCAGATAACTCATGAGTAATACCAAGTTCATCAAGATAGTCATCGAGACCAGAATTCTTGAACTCAGTGCCATTGTCACTTCTAATGTTCTTGATCTTCACACCAAAGTTGGTTGAAGCCCTCGAGGAAAATCGTTTGAAGACTTCCTGCACTTCATGTTTGTAAGTAACAAGGTGTACCCATGTGTAGCGAGAATAATCATCAACAATAACAAAGCCATATTGAGATGCTTCATTTGAAATAGCAGAATAATGATTAGGACCAAAGAGATCCATGTGAAGCAATTCAAATGGGCGAGTGGTGGTCATGATAGTCTTCGCTGGATGCTTGGCCTTGTTCATCTTCCTAGCTTCAGAGGCTCCGCATAGGTGATCCTTGAGGAATTTGACATTCTCGATGCCAATGACATGCTTCTTCTTCGCAAGCGTGTGCAAATTCCTCATGCCTGCATGACCAAGTCATCGATGCCAGAGCCAGCCTTCTGAAGCTTTTGCAAGTAAGCACACGGCTGGGTGTGGTCCTGTAGAGAAATCAACAATATACAAGTCTCCTCTCCTAAATCCTTCGATGACTTTGGAATTGTCAGCTTCCATAACCACAACACAATGGTACTTGCCAAAGACAACAACCATATCAAGATCACAAAGCATTGAGACAGACATAAGGTTGTATCCTAAGGACTCAACAAGCATGACTTTGTCCATGTGTCGATCCTTTGTAATCACAACCTTACCTAGACCCAATACCTGACTTTTGCCTTTGTCAGCAAAGATGATATGCTTCAAATGCGACAGAGATAATAGACCATCCATCAATAGATTCTTGTCACCAGTCATGTGGTTTGTACATCCACTATCGAGGACACACTCAGTGGCTTTGGGTTAATCATCCTGCAGATGAATTAGTGCAGCTTACAAACTCATATACTTCATCAGTGAAGAATATGACATCAATTCATCAGATCAATTTCATCAAGTAAAAGAACTAATAACGCAATATGAGGACGTGAGAAATGAAAGTTCATTTCTTCATGATTAGCCTGCGTCCTATCAGGCATGCTCAGGTCTCCAGCAAATTCTTCAGACGATTATGTGCGTCTGGAGACCTGACCCTGCAGAAGAGATTAGTTCTTTTTCTTCACCACCCACATCTGAAGGGGTGGCAAAGAGTTCATCATTCTGCGAGCTCCATACGAGAAGGATGGCATAGAATCCAGTCCATTTCGTTTCACATAAGAGGGGTTAGAGTAAGCATAAGAGTATGTAGAGAAATTCTTCGAGGACTTATGGACATAATGATTTGAAGAATAATGCATATATCCATAATCCTTAGATCTTCCCTGCGAAACAGACGGGTTAGCACGATGATGTTCATATGAGGACTCTGCTCCATATGAGGAGTTTGGTCCATATGAAGAATTTGATCTGGGGTTCCTATTCTTCACAGGTGGCGTCATGATGACATTCACCTGAAGATTTTCAAGACATCTTTTGGGAACCCAGATTTTCTTCATAGGGGAGCCATTCCTGCAGTTAGTGCCAACATATCTAGCAAATACTTCACCATTCTGATTTTTGAATAGCTTATAGTTGGAGTCAATTGACTCATCATCAGAATGAGGAGATTCACATGCAAATCCAGATAAGTTAGATGGATCAACTGGAGGTCCCTTTGCAGCAACCCATGTAGTTTTGGGGTACTGCTCAGGCTTCCAATATGTACCATCAGCATTGAGTTTCCTCTCAAAGGCGATACCCTCTTTCCTAGGGTTCCTGTTGAGGATCTGCTTTTTAAGCACATCACAAAGAGCCTGATGCCCTTTGAGGCTTTTGTACATGCCTGTCGTGTACAATTCCTTCAGCCTTTCATCGTCAGTGATACTAGCAATGTCCTCAGATGAGGAATTAGTGATAGCAGAGGCACGTGAAGAATTTGAAACATTAGCAACATTTGAACATTCAGGTGAAGAATTAGCAGATTCACGTTCAATGCACTTCAAGCATGGTGGAACAAATTCTTCCTTAGAAGCGATGATTTGTTGAGCAAGTAATGAATCGCGCTCCTTCTGAAGATCTTCATAACTCACTCTTAGCTTCTCAAGGTCTTGCTTTCTTTGAAGAAATTCATAATAAAGCTTCTCATGATCCAATAAGAGAGTGTTATGATGACTTTGAAGTTTGTCAAGCTTGGATTGAAGTCTCTGAAGATTTTCAGTCAAAGTTTCAGTGTGATCCATTTCTTCACCCAACATATCATCACTTTTATTTAGCATGTTTTGAACCTTTTCTAAAGCCCTTTGTTGTTTTATAGCAATCTTAGCAAGTTTAGAATAGCTGGGTTTAAGGTTTTCATCAGATTCATTCTCACTTGATTCAGAGGAGGTATATTTGAGTACCTTGGCACCCTTTGCCATGAAGCAATAGGTGGGAGCGTAGTCATCATCGCCTTCATCAGCCTTGTTGGTGAAGTCATTTTCTTCAGTGTCGAAGATAGACTTGCTGACGAATGCAGTAGCGAGAGCAAGGCTCGTCACTCCAGATTCAGACTCCTCAGATGACTCCTCTTCCTCATTTTCTTCAGATTCAGCCTCAGAGTCCATTTCCTTGCCAATGAATGCCCTGGCCTTCTTGGAGATGCTCTTCTTGTGATATGAAGGCTTGGAGGATTTTGATGATGTGGATTTTGTGGATTTCTTTTTTTTCTTCGTATCATCAGAACTGTAATCCTTGTATTTCTTCTTCTTTGATTCCTTTTCCCACTGAGGACAATCTTGAATGAAATGTCCAGGTTTCTTGCATTTGTGACAGAGCCTCTTCTTGTAGTCACTGGATGAGGAATCATAGCTCCTTGAGGATCTTCCAAGGCGACCACGTCTTGAGAACTTTTGGAACTTCTTCACGAGCAGAGCCAGATCATGGCTCAGTTCTTCAGGATCACCAAGGCTGCTACCAGAGTCTTCATCTTCGGACTCAGATACTGCCTTGGCCTTCAGTGCACGGGTTCTGCCATAGCTTGAACCATAGAGATCTCTCTTTTCAGCAAGTTAGAACTCATGAGTATTTAGCCTCTCGAGAATATCACTGGGATCAAGTGACTTGTAATCAGCACGTTCTTGTATCATCAATGCCAGAGTGTCAAATGAGGAACCAAGCGATCTCAGCAATTTCTTCACCACCTCATGGTCAGTGATGTCAGTGGCACCAAGTGCTTGAAGCTCATTTGAGATGTCAGTTAGGCGATCGAAGGTTTGTTGAACATTTTCATTGTCGAGTCTTTTGAAGCAGTTGAAGAGATTGCGAAGAACATCAACTCGAGAGTCACGCTGAGTTGAGACTCCTTCATTCACTTTGGACAACATGTCCCAGATAAGCTTCGCTGTTTCCAAAGCACTCACTCTGCCATACTGTCCTTTGCTCAGATGGCCACATATGATATTCTTCGCTTGAGAGTCGAGTTGCTTGAATCTCTTCACATCGGCAACATTCAGAGAAGGTGTGACTGAGGGAACGCCATTTTCCACAACATACCAGAGATCGTTATCAATTGCTTCAAGATGCATTCGCATCTTATTCTTCCAGTAGGGGTAGTCTGTCCCATCGAAGGTAGGACACCCAGCAGAGACCTTGATCATACCTGCGGTCGACATAATTAAAACTCCAGGCGGTTAAACCAAAATCACATAGAACAAGGGAGTACCTTTCTCTGATACCAATTGAAAGTGCGTTATATCGACTAGAGGGGGTGAATAGGCAATTTTTATGAAAATCTTCACTAAGGAATTTGCCGGTGAGGAAATTCCTTAGCGAAGAACTACTAGCAGCGGAATAAGTACTCAAAAATAAACATAACAGAATACAAGCATAGTCATCATGATGAAATGAAGACAAGCACAGAGTACAGGAAGCGTAATCACAGGATAACACAGGATGAAGACAAACAGACTGAAGAAATTGAACTGAGGAAATTGAGAAAGTCTTCAGTCAAAGTCTTCAAACATAGATATGAACAAACACACATCACAGTTATGAGGAAATGAAAGAGTTGAGGAAATAGAACCAGTAAGCTTGCTGAAGACAATGATTTGGTAGACCAGTTCCAACTGCTGTCTCAGTTGTATGTCTGGTTGGAGCGGCTGAGTATTTAAACTCGAGGACACACAGTCCCGGACACCCTGTCAAGGACACTTAGTCCAAGACACCCAGTCCTCACCGTATTCTCCTTGAACTAAGGTCACACAGACCTCGTCCAATCACTCGTGGTAAGTCTTCAGGCGACTTCCAAACCTTCACAAACTTGGTCACTCAGCGATCCACAATTCCTCTTGAATGCTCTAGACCATGACGCCTAACCGTCTGGAAGAAGCACAGCCTTCAAAGGTAACAAGCGTCGGATCCACTCAGGATCAATCTCTTCAATGATGCTCAATCACTTGGGGGTTTGTAGGTGTTTGGGTTTTGGTTTTTCCTCACTTGATGATTTTCGCTCAAAGTCCTCGGAGGATGGGTTGCTCTCAAATAACAAGTGTCAGTTTCTCTTGGAGCAGCCAACCAGCTAGTGGTTGTAGGGGGCGGCTATTTATAGCCTAGGGAGCAGTCCTACATGATAAGATATAAATGCCCTTAATGATATGACCATTTGGTGGATAGATATTTTGGGACAGCTGGCGCATAGCACAACAACGGTCGGAATTTTGAGTAGTAAAATCCTCAGGGCTATCATGTTCCTCACTGTGTAGGCAATCCGCACTGGCGAATTCCTAACTCCTCAGTCAGGACAAATTCCTCAGAGACCAGAAGAACTTCGTCTCTGTCACTGAAGAAATTCACTGAGCTGTATGAGATTTCCAATGGCTTCACTCGAAGGGATTGGTAGATGTAGGATTTTGAGTTGAGCATCACATGGAAATTTTTCCTTAGTATTTCCTCGACCCCCTTTAACAGTACGGTGTTTCCTATGACTCAAGAAAGATAAAAACAAAACTATGAAAACGAAAGTCTTCAAGCTTCATATTCCTCGCATGAATATCAAGTCTTCACGAAAACACCAATTTCTTCACTTTCAAAGTCTTCATGAAAGTCTTCAGAAATACCAAAATCTTCAGTCGAAGATGTTCATTTTTAGGGGTCGACTTTTCCTGTAAATATCAAATTCCTATAGACTTATAGACCTGTGTACACTCACAAACGCATTAGTCCCTTAACCTATAAGTCTTCAATACACCAAAATCACTAAGGGGCACTAGATGCACTGACAACGCCTAACCGGCAAGAGGATTGACAGTCCTCAAGTGTAACAAGTCTTCAGGTCACGCGGACAGAAAGACTTCAGTGATGCCTAACACTCTTTGGCTCTGGGTGTTTAGGGCTTTGTCCTCGCAAGGATTTATCTCTCAAAGGCTTCGAGGTGGGTTGCTCTCAAACGACAAAATCCGTGCACTAACTCTGAGCAGCCACCAATTTATGGTGTAGGGGGTCGACTATTTATAGACAGGAGGCAACCCGACCTGATTTGTCCGAAATGACCTTGGGTCACTAAGGAACTGACACGTGTCCAACGGTCAGATTTCAAACACACGCGGCAGCTTGACTTGGGCTACAAGTAAAGCTGACTTATCAAGCTCTGGATAAGATTTGCTCTCATTGTCTTCGCTCGAAGACATAGTGTCGGTGTCAAAACCGGCGGATCTCGGGTAGGGGGTCCCAAACTATTCATCTAAGGCGGATGGTAACAGGAGGCAAGGGACACGATGTTTACCCAAGTTCGGGCCCTCTTGATGGAGGTAATACCCTACGTCCTGCTTGATTGTTCTTGATGATATGAGTATTACAAGAGTTGATCTACCACGAGATCGTAGAGGCTAAACCCTAGAAGCTAGCCTATGGTATGATTGTATCTTGTCCTACGGACTAAACCCTCCGGTTTATATAGACACCGGAGGAGGCTAGGGTTACACAGAGTCGGTTACAAGGGAGGAGATCCACATATCCATATTGCCTAGCTTGCCTTCCATGCCAAGGAGAGTCCCATCCGGACACGGGTCGAAGTCTTCAATCTTGTATCTTCATAGTCCAACAGTCCGGCCAAAGGATATAGTCCGGCTGCCCAGAGACCCCCTAATCCAGGACTCCATCAGTAGCCCCTGAACCAGGCTTCAATGATGATGAGTCCGGCGCGCAGTATTTTCTTTGGCATTGCAAGACGGGTTCCTCCTCCGAAAACTCCATAGAAGATTTTGAACACCAGAATAGTGTCCGACTCTGCAAAACAATTTCCACATACCACCGTAGAGAGAATAATATTTCCACAAATCTAATCTGCTGACGCATTTTGGTAGCATGACGTCAAGTCATGGCCCAGTCATTATTCGAACCATTTTTCTCAACCAGCACCGCACATAACGCGGGGCGGTTTTCTTGACACGTCTTGTCAAAGCAGAGATCATGTCCCCTTATCATGGGATTCTCATCAATACGGATGTGGGTAACCCAACCACGCCATTAATTACGGTGCTTAGGGAATAAGAGGTTTTACCAGGCAAGTGGGGAGGAGCATCGCCTCTTCCTCCCCTATAAAGGGATTAGGATTCATTCTTTTCACCCACGCCTTCTCCCCAATTCATTCCATTCTGCTCAGGCTCCAGCGCCCAAGCGTTCATCTTCTCTGCCCACAAAAGGCCTTCCAAAGATGTCCGGATCCGGAGCAGGAGGCAAATGGATGGCCTCTACCGTCTGAGAGAAGGATATCAAAAAGTTTCGGGAGGCCGGGTATCTGGCCAAGAAAATCAGCCACCGTCTCCCGACAGCGGGATAGATCGTCCCTACACCGGAACCCCATGAGAGGGTTGTATTCCTCCCTCATTTTGTATGCGGGCTAGGGTTTCCCCTCCACCCGTTCGTTTGCGGCATCATGTACTATTATGGGATCGATCTTCACGATTTGTGCCCTAATTCCTTCCTCAACATATCGACATTTATTGTCGTGTGCGAGGCTTTCCTCCACATTTTGCCGCACTTCGGTTTCTGGAAGAAGGTTTTTAATGTGAAGCCCAAGGTGGTGGGCGGCGAGCACGCCGAGTGCGGGGGCGCTATGGTGAGCAAGATTCCCAATGTCATATGGCCAACGGGAACCTTTAATGATTCTGTGAAGGAGTGGCAACAGCAGTGCTTTTACATCACTGAGCTGTGCGGCAAGAATGGGCCACCTCTCCCGAGTTTCGATCCGGCGCCCCTCTGCGGCTTACATCCTGGGTCAAGAAAGGCCTGGACTGGTCCTCGTCCGACGAACTGTCGGTGCTTCAGACGCGCGTTAAAGATATGGAAGAAAAGAACATTGAACTTGTCAACATAGTCCAGGTGATGTTAGTCCGCCGGATACTGCCTTGTCAACACTGGACTTGCAATCTATGGGATTTTGATCCGGCCAGGCACCAAACTTTGCGAAGGTTCTTCGGCTCCTCACACGAGGTCATTTGGAAGGTGCTTTTCAAGTCCAGCAAATCATGGCCGGACTCCGCCGAAGACCGCGGGTACCAACTGTCCCATCCTGCCAGTTCGGTGAGTTTATCAAACTTTTCTATCTGCATGACCCGAAGGAAGCGCTTAACGCATGTTTATTCAACTCCCCCAGAGCTGCACGAAGAAGGTGGAGTGGATCCATTATCCGGCCCCGCTGCCCGAAGACCCGGCCATCCCACTTCTGATGAAGATGCTGGTCCCGGCGCCCTACAAGGTGCCGAAGAAGACGGCCGAAAAGGAGGCCAAAAAGACCCGGGGCGGCCTTCATCGTCGCGGCACTTCGGACATAATACCCGAAGGCTCTGATGCCCATTCCGCCTTCGAAGAGGATAAAAAGGAGGAGGAAGATGAATCCCTTGCGGGGGGAAGGAGGAAGAGGACGCCCTCCGCACCCTTGGAGGTCGAACTACCCAAAAGGGGAAGGGCTTCTCTTCCGGAGGAGTCCACTGCCGCCACCGACAGCGACCTGGCATGGGATCCCAGGGCCCAGCCCTTGGTCAACTCGTAAGTATATAAAATCCGAGTATGTTTAAGCGTCCGGACTCATCGTGGCTTAGTATTTTAACCTTAAGCCATATTTTTTGGTAGTCCCGTACCAAATAATCCTCATCAGAGGACCTTCTGAGCTCGAATGCTATGGAGAGTGGGACGCCCCAAAAGGCCCCTTCCTCAAAACAGGTGTATAACACCGAGGCTTTGTCCCAGGAGGACCCCGGCCAAGGAGGAAAGGAAGAAACCGTGAAGGCGGCGCCTGGAGGTCAAACCGTAGGGGCGGGATACGTGGGGGAAAAGATTCCCATTGGGTCTGACGGCGGGGGCGACCTTGAGTTCGGCTCCTCACCGGATGCGATTCCAGAGGTTTACACTACAAAAAAATACACTTCCGTGATGATACGTGTTTGTCACAGTAGGTCGCATTTTTTGTCATGCATGTACATCCATGACAAATTTATGACAGAATCAAGATAGTCATACATGTGCTGTCATACAAGTGTTCCATGACATTACCAAAATTATCATCACAGAAGTGTCCACTTCCATGACGATAAATTGCACATCACAGAAGTGCTTTCGTCAAGGGTGACCGACACATGGCATCCATCGTAACGGAACGCCGTTAAGCTATTGGGTTGGGTTTTGGATCCGATAACCTGTTAACAGCCCCGACCAATGGGGATTTTCCACGTGTAAAATCATCATTGGCTGGAGGAAACACGTGTCGGCTCATCGTCGGGACAGATGTCATCCACTCATTGGACGGAAGGCGCCTATGATACGTTGACACGTGGCACGGCCCAACAGAGGCCCATTCCTGTGAAAAGGTCGGCCCGTTTGACTTGGTCAAAAGGTGGCGGGCCAGCCCATGGAAAGCCTGTTAACGGCCTGTTCGCATATAGCCCATTTACAGCCCGCTAACCCAAGGCCCGTTACACCCTATCCGAATTAGGCCCAGTACCGTCATCTGGGCCATCCAATATGATTCCAGCCCGTTTTCACTTCTGGCCCATGTATGGCCCATGACGTCTTTCGGCCCATATGAGGCCCTATGTAACTCTTGGCCTATTAATGGCCCGTGGTGAAACTGGCCCGTAATGAACAGTGTATCACTTTACACCCATTAACGGCCCGTGGTGAAACTGGCCCATAATGAACAATGTATCACTTTATACCCATTAACGGCCCGTTATTCCGTTGGGCCGTCTCCAGCCCATGTTATCTTTCAGCCTTCTCAGAGCCCATTTATTCTTG
The DNA here is from genome assembly GCF_003073215.2 of Triticum urartu. Taxonomy (NCBI): domain Eukaryota; kingdom Viridiplantae; phylum Streptophyta; class Magnoliopsida; order Poales; family Poaceae; genus Triticum; species Triticum urartu. The sequence continues at coordinate 678,178,153 of NC_053023.1, read as the reverse complement.
GGCTCATTTCCAGCATTCGTTTACTTACAGCCCATTACTGTCATTTTCTGCTTGTGGGCCAAATTCAGCCCGTGGTTACAGTCAGCCCGTTTGTGGTCCGTTAATACGTTGGGCCATTTTCATAGCGTCATCAAATACGGCCTATTAACGATGGCCCATTATGGCCGGCCCATGAATGGACGATTCCAACTCTAGCCCGTTTACGGCCAGAATGCGGTATGTTTGGCCCATGTTTGGCCAATCGATCATACGGCCCGTATAAGGCCCATTGATGATACGGCCCGTAGAAGGCCCATCAATGATACGGCCCATAGAAGGCCCATTGTTTCTACGGCCCGTAGAAGGCCCACTGTTTCTATGGCCCGTAGAAGGCCCACTGTTTATACGGCCCGTAGAAGGCCCACTGTTTCTACGGCCCGTAGGAGGCCCAGGGTCACTACAGTAAATATTAGCCCATGGTTATTGTGGCCTAGTTTTAAAAAAATAGGTTATTGCAGCCACTAGCAAATCGCAGAAAAAGAACTGCACTGAGTACAGGCAAACAAATAAACAAGACAACAAGGAAATAAATAAGCAAGCAACTTACACTAAGCTATCACGGCTATTACACATATTACATCCATTGGGCATCAAAGTTCGCCACCAGTGCAAATATAGGGAACACAGCAGCATATAAACGCCGCAGCAAAAGAAGTCCAGAACTGAAACCACTTCAGAAGAGCTCAAGAAACAATATCCTGGGTACCCATAATGCTAGCAAGATGCTTAGCAAGCTTATTAACTTTCTCTTGTTTGGCGCTTAAGTCCTCCAGCACTTGCTGTTGCACCAGAAAGTATGCATCTGAATTCTGCAGGGACTTCCTCAGTCCTTCGGCTTCCTGTCGCATAACATCTGATCGATGTCTTTCAACTTGAAGTTGAGACTCAAGAAGCCGGACTGATTCAGGCAATGAGTTCGAAGAGCTGGTGCCAGCAGTGGTAGCCAGTAACTCGAACACTACATCAAGACAGGACTTTGGGGTTGTCTCGGTGTCTTCAATATAGTTTTTATCAGCTTTCTTGGAGACCAACAGGGATGTCTCACTATCTTGAACCTTATCTGCATTACTTCCTTTACCATTGCATAACAGGGTACTCTTCTCCAATATTTTATCCGCGTTCTAAAAGAGAAACAAACAAACACATCTCAGGTTTACAATGTAGTATATGTAACTCATTTTGGTAAACCAGTTCAGTAGTAAGGTGGACAGGATAACAGCATGAAACAAACATATATCTATGTAGTATGGTCACTGTATGGTCTATATCATTCTAGTTTATGTTGCCAAATCAAGATAGATACAGTTCGAATCATATCTATTTAAGACAAAGCAGCATAGACATAATATAAGTGTGGGAAACTACACAGCAATAACAACACTTGTAATGTGCATGGCATGATAACATAACTGTTTATTCGATTGAAACTGAAATCAACATAGAGCAAGTTACAACAGCAAACAGCCAAACACGTTGAAGAAACAGCTTTAAAACATACCTGTTGCGCCATTGGAGTTTCAATTGCATCCTTCAAATTTGAAATTAGTTAGTATCGATAAATACAGTGATGCAAGAGCAAAGTAGTATGAACCATAGCTACGGAACCTGACCTGGGAACAATTCTTCTTCTGCTTTAAGCGTTGACTTCGGGTTCGGAGTGGTGGTCCTCGTGATTTGGGCACTATAGTTGCCTTACTAACTGCTTGTGTTCTGGTGCTCTGTGGTGGAGACGGTGCTGTGTCAACAGGAACTGGGTGTCTATCTGCTGGGGTTGGGGTTAGAAGGGGTGTAGCTGGTTCTCTATCCAACTGGGTAGGGGTACAATCTGCATGAGTGTGGGTTATGTGTGGTGGGGCTAGTTCTTGGGCAAGTACAACCGTGGTTCTATCTGCATCGATAGGTAGCACGATCTTTTCTGAAGACCGTGTTTTTACTCCCATAGATACTGCCATCACTCCCTCCAATTGAAATGGCTGATAAACAAGAAAAGTAATTGAATGTACAGACATTGTAAGATAGACAGGTGCAATGGATAGTAGGGAAGAAACACAAGGCATGAAATAATTCACATTTATGTTGTCTAAGCAAACAGAATAGCAGGACATAATTTCACATATATGATGGCTAATTAAACAGGATAGCATGACACAATTTCACATGTATGATGGCTAACTAAACAGGATAGAATGACATACTTCAAAATATGATGACTATGTAAACAGGATGACATGATATAACTATACCATGTGTCTATTAAAGTGGTTGGCATGCCATAAATCGCAAACATGCCGTCGATGGAAACATGATGGCATGATATAATTCACGGATAGAATGACATAATTTAAATATGATGACTATGTAAACAGGATGAGATGATATAACTATATTATGTCTTTAGAAAATGGGTTGGCATGCCATAATTTAGGTACATGTTGTCTATGTAAACATCCTGGCATGACATAATTCAAATATATGATTTATATACTAAGGAAGTGAGCAGAGGGCAATCGCATATATGATGTGTCAACTAAGCAGATGGCATTCAATATTGTGTATATGATGTAAAAACTAAGCATTGCAATACAACATATGCATTATATGAGTAAAACAACCCTGCCAAGTTTGAGCATACACCTCAGGGGGATAATAGGACTGGTCATCTGCCTCTGAACCCTCCTCTGAAGAGCTATCTGTAACCAGCAAGATATCTGCTTTAGCAGGTAGCATTGTCTGCTCTGAAGACCTTGTTTTCACTCAAGATTTCTCCATCACCAATTCAAATGGCTGATGCCCAGGAAGAGAAGTTGAATATACAAACATTGTCGACAAAAGCAATGAGAAATACAAAAAAAAGGATGGCATGATATAATTCACATATATGACGCTTGCCTAAACAGCATGGCATTGCATAATTCACATACATAATGCCTTGCAACAAGATAACATTGCATAATTCACATATATAATGTCTTGCACCAAGATGGCATTGCATAATTCACATATATGATAATTAGACACTAAACAGGTGGCATTCACACAAAGCATGTCTAAACTAAGCAAATGACATAGTAATGCAAGATACCATACACACGATATGAGAAACATAACCCTGCCAAGTTAGGGCATGCACCTCGGGGGGGGCGGATATGACTGGTCATCTGTCTCTGAATCCTCCTCTGAGGAGCTATCGGTAACCAGCAAGACATGCGCTTCGTCAGATAGCATTGTCTGCTCTGAAGACCTTGTTTCCACTCCAGATTTTTCCATGACCGTGCCAAATGGCTGATGCACAGGAAGAGTAATTGAATGTACTAAAATTGTTGACAAATTTAACACGTAATAAAAAAATGATGGCATGATATAATTCACATATAAGATGGCTGGCTAACTAGGGTGGCATTGCAAAATTCACATATATGATGCCTGGCTAGACAATATGTCATTCCAAGATTCACATATACAATAAAGAAACTAAACAGATGGCATTGACACAAAGCATGTCTAAACTAAGCATATGACATCTTTAATGTATATAGTAAGCAATGCAAGGCACCATATGCATGATATTACCAACATCAGCATGCCAAGTTAGAGCGAAGACCTCATGGGGTAAATAGGAGTGGTCTTCTCCTTCTGAATCCCCCTCATAACAGTTATCTTCCTCTTGATTACGATCCGAAATGGGTGGAGGGGGGCTACCTTTGCGCCCACCATGGAACGACATCTGCATGAAATTTTATTGCCACGCAAGGCTCGTCTCTTTTGCTCTACATGATCAGTTCCATTGTGTACAATAACTGGCATGCATAGGAATAAAACATAGTGAGATTATGTAAGGAGTGCATGCACAAATCCAGAGTGATGGTAGAAAACTATGGATAGACCCAAAACCAATGATAGGAGGCAGATAATAGCTTTAGTTAAAAAATACAGATAATGGCTCCTTTAATGTTTGTTTGCACCCAACATGAAACTCATAGTAGACACTGGAGATTAACCAGATAGTAGACAGATAGTACTGATTGCTACCCCAATATGTACCCCACAACCATTTAAAAACTCAAGTTTAAGCATTAGTTTGGACCTGACTCGGAGTCTAATAGGTGAACACGACGATAATGTAGCATGTCATCATATTAAGCGACGCATAACATAAGCAGACACGGAAGAGTGTGACCTCTCTTGCGGACCCGTGTAGTCCTCAAGGTCATCTGCTCAGTTGATGATGGTAATGCAATTGTCGTGGCTGCCGAAGGCGGGGAAGAAGATCTGAGGCGTCGAAAGACAGTCTAGAGAGCGGATCCCTGCTGTGGTGAACCCTTCCGTTGTTGGAGCAACTGAGCTGGGGTGGAACACAACACCGCAGGAGCAGGAGAAACCACACAAGGTTTTTTTGACACATATCTGTAACAGAAGTAATTGAGTAACGGCTTGTTTGAATTTGAGGATTCTAACAATGCAGGGATAGGAAATAGACAGGAATAGGATAGGAATGCACGTGCAAAACAGAGAATTTAAAAACATAGGATTTCTACCAATCTGGGTGTTTGATTCACAACAATTGGAAGATCACAGGATGCAAAAAAGCATGGTGAGATTAAGTCAAACCACAAGAAAATGTACGGTTATAATGCTATTATGCTACTATCTCTTAGTCTTGTGCTTGATGAATAGGAATATGAAAAGGAGGAGAAGTGGAAATTAGAATTCCTACGGTTTTTCTTTCAAGGAGACACTAAAGGAACAAATCCTATAGTTTTCCTTTGCTCCATTCCTTTGCACAAAATTCATGAAAAGTAGTACCATGGGAAACTTTCCAATTCCGATGTTTTTCATTCACTTTTCCTTTCAAGCACTGGCGATTCTAGTAGGTAGGCTTGAGCAAGGAAAATCCTACACTAAAAAATGTTTTTGTGCTACTTCCATTAATTTGGACCCAGGCCACTGCCATACTAGCTCAACTCCCAGGCCCATCGACAAATGCACAACTCAAACGCGCAGAGATAAATAATGATGGCGTTCAAGAGAGTCCATCATGGATAGCTAAGTTGCCTGGTACCTCATTGCTTTTCATATAGTAGGATAAAATAATCGTATTTCCCGTTAGTACGAGTGCTCAGTGGACAATATATATAACATGTAGAGTAAAAAAGAGATGCAACAAGTGTACAACCTCTTTGGCGAAGCCATGTCGATCTCAGCGTGATTGGGTTGGCCGGTGAGGATGCTCCAGCTGACTTGGCTGTCGGAGGAGGGGAAGAAGATCTTAGGCGTCTGGAGATGGAGCCTGAGGTACTGCTCCGCTGTGATGGAGGGTTTCGTCGTTGGAGCAGCTCCGGTGAGTTGTACGACGCCGAGGCAGAAGCAGGACAAGAGAGACAACGAACAATGTTAACCTGAGTGGAATTCTAATAGCATCTCCAATACATGAAGTAAAGTACATAACCACAAAGTGCTAGACGTAAAATACATCAGCCGCTCATCTCTGAACTTAACTGTCGAAACTGAATTTAACTGTCGAAACTGAACTTAACTGTCGAAACTGAACTTAACTGTCGAAACTGAATTTTGCTGTCGAAACTGAACGCACTAGCAAGGTGAGGCTGCACGTCGGTCGACTGACTTTTTCATCTCTGGTCAGTCGATTTTACAGTCGTTGGATACGAAATCAAGGGCCTGCGGTTCATCTTCAACCTCCACCCCCTGAGCCGGCCAAACAGCAGCCTCCCGCCGCCCGCGGCCGGCAGTGCGCCGCCCCGCCCGCCCCGAAAACACTCCCCACCACCGGTCCGCCGCCGCGCCGACCATCCCTCTACCCCCCCCCCCCCCCCCCCCCCCCCCCCCCCCCCCCCCCCGTGCCAAGCTTTTTCTCTGGCGATCCCCACGCCACCGCCCCGCCAACGCCCCGCCACCGCCGGCGACCACCGCCTACATCCTGAACCCTAAGATAGATAGTGGGGTACCTCTCCCGCAAGCTCCCCTCCCCGCTGTGGCTGGTTCTTCCTTCACCCCGGCGGCATCGGAGTGAAGTGTAGCTAAATTGGAGCAGCATCACAAGCAAGAGCAAGAGCGAGAGCAGCAGCGCGATCAAGAGCAATAGCAAGAGCAAACCAGGCAGGGGAGCGAGAGCAAGAGCAGAGCAGCGGCGCGAGCGAGAGCTAATGCAGCAGCAGGTCCTACTGATGTGGACGTCGCCGCCGAGGGAGCGACGCCGTGGAGGAACTGGCCGGCGACGCCGCCGTGGATGGAGCCATGCCGTGTCGGCTCGGGACTGAGCGCAGGCAGCACCGTGAGATCGAATCAAGAAGACAATGCGGCGATTAGTGTACAACCTCTTTGGTGGCGCCAATTAGGCCGCAGCTTCATCCGAGGAAACGGTGATGATGATGCTCTTCCGGTGGTGCATGTGAAGACAGCGGTGTGGGAATGGAGGTGGTGTGAAAGACGAGGGGAACGTTGGGGCAGCTCCTTGGAGGTGGAGGACGGGGTGGCTGAACCGGCGGGACGATGAGATCGACGACGGATCCTCATCCGGTACGGTGGATGAGGGACGTCGAGGTGTTGCTGTGGACGACGTCGTCAGGGAAGAGGCTCCGGCTGGGTGGCGGACGGAGCAGGGTGTGGGGTTTCGTCGTGGGTTTTCGCAGCCTCGATGTACAAATGGGTGGGCGGATGGGATGGTAGTGGGGAACCATGGCTTAGAGACGCGCTTGTCCGAAATGTGGGGTAAGTTACGAAAGTACCCCCACCGATTTGAGGCGATTCTTTCGGTTCAGGGGTACCACTGGCATTTCGCATGTCAGGATTTCACAGGAGGTGGGAGTTTTCGCGCGCGTTGTAATTTTGGAATAGCAAGGCGCGGGTTGAGATGGAGGGAGTTGTCGGAGCACAATGAGACAAAGATATATCTTAAATATTTCGGGCTAAGAAGGCGCGGGTTGAAGAGGCGGGAATTTTGCAGCACGGTAGACAGAGACGCTAGCTTGAATTTTCAGCATAACAAGGCGCGGCTTGAAATTTCGGAAGAACAAGCTTAACGTGTACGCAAAAAAAAGACAATTTGCACCTCAACACGCACAACACACACAAACACCATTTAGACTAGAGTAAGGTACACGTGCATTGCACGCATGAGATTTGGCAACCAAATTATGAATAAATACCACATTATAGCATGCAAGCATTGAGTCATATATGCATGATGTAGATGTTCGTTTAATTCTTATAGTTCATTTCATTCAAAATCATCTAGTTTTATTAAGAAAGCTAATCTATTTTAAGATTCATGGAATTGTGCATCGTAAGACATAAAGTAAAAAACAAATAATGGCAAATCATGTAGAAAAACATTTGATAATGGCAAATCATGTAGAAAAACATTTGGGCAATTCTGATACGAAAGATTCTAGAACAAATAAGAAGTGCTTGTGTTTTGATGTTTGTGCATTATGCTTAAGTTCAACCATGTAGTCTTCTAGATTATACATGTGGCGAAATCTGGTGGAATCTAGATGATATCCAATGGCCAGTAGTGCTCAAATTTGCCATCTTTGGACCATCGGATTCGCCTCATCCAACGACCATCTTTCAAAGTTAAAGTTACCCGCACACAATGTAAAAAATATAATATATATATATATATATATTGGGGTATAGATATAGATATGTGACGCAAAACCGCCCATCATCTCCAATTAGAATAGTGTGTCCATGCATGGATGCGACGTGGCCAAATGATGTCTGCCATCGGTATCTCAAACTCAAATCAGTCTGACCTTGTTCAATGTGTATACATTACAACATGCTCCTTTCCAAACCACACCGCACAAATCTCCGTTATATTCCTACATGCATGGGTTTCAGACATCAGGATCTCTTATTCAAATATTGGAATTCAACTTTACATTGATTGTGACCTCACCTATTCAGCTATTCTTTTACACCCACACAGTAGTCTTCTCTTTATAATTGTACCACTAACTTTCTCTCGTGCATGCATGCACACACACTACCAGTCGGCATTATCCATCGTACGCATGCAATCTTTTTCTTCAGGTTGGTCTCCCATGAAGGCACACACCAACACACATCCCCCTCTCCATCATATCGGGCATTCTTTATCTCTCACGCGTGCATGCGCAATGATCGATGTTCCTCTATGTATATGTGTATATAGCTAGGTATTTCATAGTTTTCCACACAAACCAATCAATCGATATATCCAGTGAGGTCTCACCCTCTTTCCCACGTCCACATCGATCAATCTATACCTCTCTATATAGGATTAACATATATAGCTAATACACCCACATTAATTATGTATCCAACGTCCCCCTCTCATCATCCATGCCTTCCACTTCATCTCTCAGACGTGTGCACAATGGCGAAGACAGGGGGCAGTAAGGGCCCTGCCCCCCTCCCCCCTAACATCACTATATATCAAGGCTAATATGAATGTGATCATTAGACAATTGCTTCTAAAAATGGTTTAAGTTCATGAATTGACCCTCCTCGTAAAGGATTAGCAATGCTTGGCCCCCTAGCTCATTTATTTTTCATGGATCCGCCACTGCGCGCATCAGCGCACGTGTTCGCCCCCTCTCTCTAAATATGGATCTCGCACTTGTGCATTCCTTCATAGTCTCCCTCCACTCGGCCCCTCGCACCATCTTCTAGCCCCCCACCGGATTTTGCCACATGTACAATCTAGCAGACTCCATGGTTGAACTTAAGCATAATGCACAAACCTCAAAACAACAGTGGTTCTCTTTTGTTCTAGAATCTTCCGTATCATAACTACCCAAACTTTTTTCTAGTTGAATTGCCATTATTTGTTTTTACTTTATGCTTTACAACGCACAATTCCATGAATCATAAAATAGATTAAGGGCTTCTTTGATTCAAAGGATTCTCAAAGGAATTTTGGAGGATTCTAATCATTAGGAATTTTTCCTATCTTGGTTGTTTGATTCGTAGGATTGTAAACCATAGGAATTTTTCCATATGATTCATTTGCACTAGATTTCATAGGAAACATCCCATCCACTCAAACCTCTTTGAAAGAATGATGTGTTTTTTCTATGCACAATCAAACACTCGTACAATCCTGTAGGATTCAAGATGACATTCCACTATAATCCCATGTTTTTCCTATTCCCGCGTTCTTAGCTTTTTTATAAAAACTAATTGATTTTGAATGAGATGATCTATAAGAATTAAACGAAGGGCTACATCAGGCATATATGACTCAGAGCTTACATGCTATAGTGTGGTATTTATTCATAATTTGGTTGCAAAATCTGATGCGTGCAATGCACGTGTACCTTACTAGTACTTCTAGTATGTGCAAAACACGTAAATTATAATACCAATGGCACGCTACACAGTGTCTCTCTTACATTTCATGAAGCCAGGTGGCACATGTGTAGGCGTTGTTGCGACCTCCTTGCGTGGATTGATCACAATGACGTGCTACTGGTTCCAAAAGAATGTACTCGTCCTCCTTGAGCCATACTGGCGGTACATGCACGAAGCGAAGATGTGCATGCACGCCATGCACGCACTCATTCCTCGCACGCACACACGGGTACACGGACGGACGCAATTTTGTACCAAGATCCACCCCATGTGATAATTTGACGTGTGTAAAGTCATTCACTTCATTGATGGTCAATTAATACAGCGCATGCAAATTGAGTGGACGTGAGGGTGGAAGAAAGACATTATTACTCCAATGCGCGCATGCGAGTAGTTAAATCGTGGGTTGCTAGTAGTACTTCCATTGGTCTCCTTCGTATTTTGTGCAAATTTTTGACATTAACATAATATTTACGCATTTGAGCAGTGTAGTACTTGAAATTTATGTTCCGCTAAACTCATCGGGAGCCATTTCGGGCCTCGAAACCAAAACCATCAATTAATCTTTACCTTGTTCCCATCACATTCGAAAGCCTGCTCACACCTACTAGTAGTACGTACCAAACCTGAACGTGTTCCCACTATGCAGGTATTAGTACTAGTGCTAGTACTTAGGTTATAAAAAGGGGAACTACCTAACCGAAAATAACTCTACCTTTCCTCCTCATAAGTGCTTCTTCTTCGTCCGTCGTTGCCATGGCCGGTGCGCAGAGCTCTAGGTCGAGAACTACTCGTAACAAGGGGGCGACAACCAAGGATGCGGAAAAAAGAGAGGGCTTGCCGCCACGCAGAGACCTCGAAAGATCTCTCACGGGAAGGTGATGGCTCCCAGGAGCGCCCTAGCCGTGGAGGCGAACATGCCGAGCCGGCGGAGCTGGAGTCGTTATCCCTCGACAGCATGCCCGATCAGCTCAATAAGCAGAAGGAGTTCATCCAAGGCTTGATGGAGTTGCTGAAGGAGAGCCTTGATGACATGCCCGCTGAGCTCAATCAGCAGGGGAAGTTGACCGTCGGCTTGGTGATGCTGCTGAAGAAGAGCATTGCCTCGGAGAAGAAGGCGACCAGCGAAATCCCGCGACTTCAGGAGGACAATGCGAAGCTCTGCCACGAGATCGACCTGTTGAAGGAGAAGAACACCGGCTGGAAGAAGCTGCATGAGAATAGTAGTTCCTCGATGAAGATGCTGCAGGCCCTCGCCATGGAACAGAAGGAAGAGTTGGCGAAGCTCCGCATCGAGCACCCGGCTGCTGTCAAGGTACGTAATATGGCCGTGGAACAGATGATGAAGGCTCGCGTCGAGAAATGCCGCGTCATGGAACAATGATGAAGATGGCGGAGGAGACGCGCAAGGAGATGGAGGTCGTGGAGGCGATGAAGAAGCAGTTACGACTCCGCGGTGAATTAGATCATTTGGGGTGATAATCTTCCTTCTTCTTTTGCTCCTGTGTTTCATCTTTTGCTTCGGGTGTTTCGCCGCACGTGTCACGTTCTTTGCGAGGCATGAATAGAACAATGTTTTTTTTGAGGGAATGAATAGAACAATGCTAACAATGAGATGACTAGCAAATTAGATCATTTTTTATCGCCATATGGCACTGGGCTGCCATGTTTCATGCTCCTCCGTCGCAGTACTACTCCAGTGGAAAACTTGAGTATACTGCACGGTTCTTTGCTCCTCCTCGATCAGGTCGTCAGCGCATTTATATGAGCAGTCAAATCACAAGGCCCCGCCTCCCAGCAGTAATGAGCCGTCAAATCACAAAGGCCCTCGCCTCTCGTAAAACCGACCAAGCTAGAATGCCCCGCCCTCTAGCCTTTTAAAAAATGTATACTTTTGTACAGCAATAGTATCGATGGATTGCGCCATGGAGAAAAACTTGAAATTAAAAAAAGGTGGTACATATAGAGAGCGCTTGTCGCCAAATTATGCATATAGTACTATTAAAAAGGCTAGTCACAATAATGGTGTCCAGCACAACCCAGCCCTCAAATAAAACTAAGAGGGTGCTTGGATACGTTTTAGTCCCATGACTAAAAGTAGTGGGACTAAAACATGCTAGCCTCACCCATGCTTGGATCCAAATACTAAAAAGGCTAAATCAAGTTAATGAGCATTTATTATCCTCCAAACACTCCAATCCAGAACTCGCCTGTGTTAAAGGAGAGGAGTTAAATGAGTAGAGAGAGGACTAATCCACATTTTAGTAGGGGTACCCCTGACTAAAAATGTTTAGTCTCAAGACTAGTTTTAGCCCCTCTTTAGTCAGGGGTGCTTGGAACTTTAGCCTCTTAAAGAGACTATTTTTAGTCAGACTAAAATAAGTCCCTTGGATCCAAGCACCCTCTAAGCATCCTGGAATTCTTTGACAAAACTAAGCACCCTGAAATTCTTTGACAACTAAACTGCTGGCTATATGATGTTGGCCATATATATTGTACGTATATAATGTGAAGAAACGAGTGGTAGTACTATACCAACTAAAAGATGAAATGTAAGAAATACTAGTATGTACATACTGAAGAGTTAAAGTAACAAGAAGAAACATAACATGGTTCTGCTGGGGGCTCAGCACAACACACCCCTCAAATTAAATTAAGCACACCTGAAATTAAACTTTGCAACTATTCCGGTAGACACTTCATTAGAACCACCATGAGGAACGACACTGCCACCTTACTCGGAGTCCTCGTCCACGTCCTCGACTTCGTCCTTGTCCCTCTTCCTCTTGGCCGATACTTCTTTGCTTGATCGCACACTTGGCTGTTGCTCTTCATCCAACCCTTGTAGATATTGAAGCAAAGGTAGCCATCCATTGCAGCATAGTGGATGTGGTATATATCTAGTACATTCCGCTGCCATGCATGACAATGAAATGTGTAATGAGGTTTCTCCAGTTTACCGTACGAAGGATAAACCATGGCTCCTGCCAGGGTTAGCATTGAAGGCTGACGAGAGGACACCATCCGATTCTTCTGGAGGTCGAAGGTGTTGCCTACAACGAGACCTATCCGACGCAGGACTTCTTTGTCGTTACCAAAGTCTACAGTAACGAATTTGACTAGGTTGCTCTCGAGGAAGTTCTTAAAATCCTGGCACTCAACGTCGGCATGGCATATGTGGTGGACAAAGCAAACGTTATGTACGCAAACCTGGATCACGGCGGGCTTCTTCCTCTCTTCGTCCTTTAGATCCTTCTCTCGTCCCAGGACTGTGGTGTACTCAACATCTAGCCCAGCGACCCACTCATCATCTGAGTTTTCGAACATGCGTCTGAAGCGAGAAAGGCATCCTTTCACCATCGCGGAAGAACGGGTGTAGATGACGTCGAACTCATTGCCGGTGATGGTTCTAACCTTGTACTCACCGCCGATCCTGGAGATTTGGGACGCCATGTATTTGGGAGGAGGGTTAGGATTAGTGGAACTGCCGTAATGTGAATGGACGGGACGACTAGGAGCGAACTGTCGTAGTATTGAAGGATGTGTGGGGACGAGTAGGAGCGAACTGCCAGCGTGCGAACAGCAGGGTAGTGGCTTTCCATTCTCCCATGATACGGGCTTCCGAGAGCCCTTGGATCTGAGATCGAACGGTTGCATGGCGTGATTCTAGACCTATGGGTGAATATCCTATCCTGGAGGGTTATTCTGCAAATTTTCAGCAACTTAGCATGCGATCGTTTTATCTTAGATCGAAGGGCTGCCAGGAGCCCGTATCATGGTCGCGCCTACCACGACCGTCGCGTCGCTCGCGCGGTCACGCCCTTGGAGATTTAACACGGTGCGTTAGGCTATCTGATGTTGGCATGTCATACATAGTCATCACTTAGTCACTCATACTACAACAAGGTTGGCTATAAGTGTATTTTTTTTACTCTTCTCTATCTCTTTCTTCGTACTCAAGGAAGAAACGGTGCTAAGCGCGTGTATTTATTGCATTTGCCAAGGAGTGACCTCTTCCAATGAAATGGTGTTGCTAAGTTTGCTTCATTTAATTAGCTATAGACTCAAAATTGTCTTTTCACCTAGGTACACGCGCTTAGCACCGTTTCTTCCTTGGGTCACCAAACTAGTCTATCTCTTCTTGATTAACTTGCCACATCAGACTTTATGCCTATGTGGCAAGCTTAAGCACCTGTAGGAGCAAGTAAAAGTAAGTACAATAGTGCGCTTTACATGGCATTTTTGCATATGTGGAGGAAAGAGAGGCAAGGAAAAAGTGGAGAAGTGGGCTCTCATGTATGAGCCAGCCTCTACTACATGCTGGAGCATTGGGAGAGGCACCTGTATGGAGGTGGTCAGGAATCTGGGAGATTCACGCCGTTCATAGCGCCACAGTTAAAATGATAATGGCAAGTCAAATCACAGGGCCCCACCTGTCCAGTAGTAACTCGCTGTCAAATCACATAGCCCTACGTTTGCAGCAGCCTACTCCCTCGTCTTCTCGCGTCTTTGTCCAACCGACTAGGCGGAACTGCCCCGCCGCCTACCGCGCAGGAAAAGCCCCGCCCTCGACTTTTAAATAGTATACAGTATACTAATTTTGTATCCATGGATTGCGCCCGCGCCATGGAGCAAAGCGTCTAGAAAACGTAGGAGAGACTGTGGTCTTGCAATAGAGAAGAGGGAGAGGCGAGACGGTGGTTTTGGAATGGAGATGATGGAGAGGAGAGGAGGTGGTTTTGCAATGGAGAAGAGGGAGAGGAGCGTGCGGCAGCGATTTAGGATTGGACGAGAGGGCCGGCGCGCTCTGACTAGATCAAAATCAAAATCAATTTACCCTTCAATTAAGAAAGCGACCCCACATTAACTAGTCTCCCTTTTATTCTAGGTCATAATTGACCATGATTTTCTCACATAAAATATATGTTATACGTTGTATACAAGGCCACTATCAAAATTACAATTTGCAACTATACAGCGCCACTAACATTAATCGAGGGAAAATTGATGGCGTTTGCCTCTTACTAGCACCCGAGGACATTAATATCCCTTGTGTGCATGCGGGAGTGAGAAGGTTAGCTTGCATTCCCAACATTAATCAACCAATGAGGAGTAAGAGGGTTGGCTTGTTGTGCTTGGGAGAGAAAAACCACATTAATTAACACGACAATCAAGGTGACAAGCTAGCTTGCAACATTGGCTTAAACATAGCATTGATTTTTACCTTGGTACCTGTAATATGAGTTTGTGGCCTTGTATACAAAAATGGAGGGAGTATAATTTGAAAGTACATTCAGATACGAACGAACTGATACAATTTTTGGTGACATGCATTCACATTTTGCTTGTCAAATACATTACGTGGTCAAACTTTGACCCAAAATACGCGAAACAACAAAAAAATACTTCCAAGACCAGCGCCGCTCTTCCGCTCTTCTCCTCTTAAACCACCGCCGCCCCTCTCTTGTTCCAATCTAAATGCAGTGTCGCTCCTCTCCTCTTCCATTTCAAAACCACCGCCCCTCCTCTCCTATTCCAGTCCAAAACCAGCATCGCTCCTCTCCCGTTCTAATCCAAAACCAGCGCTGCTCCTCTCCTATTCCATTCAAAAACCACCGCCGGTGAGTGAAGGTGCTGTGGAGAAGTAGATCGATGGAGGAGTACAACCGATACATGAGGATCGCAGACGGCGACCCTGTGAAGCTAGCTAGGATGTTGGAGATACAGTCTTGGTTTGACAACAAGGACCAACTAGCGGCGACGGCGACATCCATGGCCAAATATCCGCAACAGAGCGAAAAGGCGGCGATACTCCCGGAGGGAGTCGCGCCGGAGTACATAGAGCTGCTCCTCTGGGCCATGGAGCAAACAGATTCACCGAATCCGATCGTGAGGGAGCGGTGGTGGGAGTATCGATCCCAGATGGAGCATCCAATAGAGATTGAAGGATCGAGCATCTACAGGGTGCCGTTTGTGAGGGTGTCCTGCCAGAGTGAGCCGGTGGAGTCTTCGTCGACCGAACCCAACTGCAAGAGGAGAAAAGGAGTGTAGCGACCAGACCTCAAACAGTCTGATCTCTGTGCTCAGGTGTCATCCCTTGATCAGTAATGCTGACACCACACAATATTTGAAGGATTTATAATAGAGTTGCAATCACACACTTATTACATCGAGTGTCTCAATAGAGAACTTATTACAATAAATATGGCTTAAGGCCATCTAATAACGATAACAGCGGAAGGCTTGGAAGACAAGTGAGTCCATCAACTCCAACGGCATCACTGAGTATAGAACCACGACCTAAAAACTCCTTAATCGTCATCTGAAAAGTCTGCAACATTAACGTTGCAGCCCGAAACGGGTCAGCACATGGAATATGCTGGCAAGGTAACACATAGAGGGTAATGGAATGAAATAGCTATACTATATGCATATTTGGCTGGTGGAAAGCTCTATGGTTACAGTTTTGCGTAAAGCTAATTTTTCCCTACTGCAAAGGAATAAATTTTATTTAACTATCATGGTAGTTGTTAAACATTGAGAATGGTTGACAGCATTCTCAATCCCAATTAAGCATCATCATTAATCAAAACCCAACAAAATTTAAATTAGAATAACATGTTGAGATTCACATGATAATCCAGGTACTAGATACTCAAGATGTCCATAACTGGGGACACGGCTAACCATGATTAGTTTATACACTCTGCAGAGGTTTGCGCACTTTTCCCCACAAGACTCGATCGCCTCCATTTGGTTTCTCGCACTACACGGTGTTTGAGAAATGGATGCCCGAGACATAGTCTTTCAGAAGCGCTAGCACCTTGCGATGGATAGACCGTTACACCTACTTTCCCCTACATCTGCTAGTCTACCCTGTAAGAGTTCGCACGACTTAATCAACTATGCTAGAGCCCATAATAGCTTGTGGCTTCACACGGAAGTTTCTAGTATGAAAAATCTCATGATCCCTTTGGGCCTGGGTGGCGGTCCATAAAGAAAAACAGGCAATCCTGGAATACCCAGGTACCTCAATCCACCCAGATGTGTATTTAAGTTGCCACCTTAGATAAACCATTAATTAACAAACTCACATCTGTCATGGATATCACTCACCCAATCCACGTCTACTAGCATAGCATGGCATATTAGGCAAACGTAGAAGTAACTCCCAAAGGTTTGATAATACAACAGGTAATAGGTACTACCTCAACTACTTCCCATCCCATAATTTAATTAGATCCTAATCATGCAATGTTTGAGGATTGATCTAATGCAATAAAACTGGGTAGTAGGAGGTATGATCAAAGTGTTACTTGCCTTGCTGATGATCCGCGAAACCTAGAGATTCGAAGTAACAGGCGGTGCACTCCGGGTATTCTATCGCAGACAAACAAACAAGAATACAATAAGTATTCATCTAATGCACAGGTAAAACTCAAATAATAGATCTAACCAGAAGGTTCAACTTAAGAACTCCGGTTGGCAAAAAGAATCAAATCAAACGAAGCAACGAAAGTCAAACGGCAAAAGAAACAGACTTCATTTACTATTCTGCATCTAGGGCAATTTTTACAGTGGCAAAAACTTGTTTAAGTTGGTTCAACGGATAGAGGGTTTCGAGATAAAACTCCAGGCGCTTGAATCGCCTGATTCCGACAAACGAGCGAAAAGTTATACTAAAACGAAAATTGGATCAGGAATCGCGATCAGAAAAGTCGCGGATTTAATCCGAGAAAAGAAAATCGACGAACGTTCGCTAGAACGAACGCACGAACGAACGCTCGCTAATTAAATAAATCGGAAAACCGATCTATTAAAAAAACCGAAAATAAAAAATGAACAAAACCGTCGGAAAAACCGAACGGTTTTTCGGAAAAAAACCAGCGTCTAAAAAAAACTACCCGGCAACTCCGGCGAGGCTCCGGCGGCGGCGGCGGTCGGCGGCATGGGGCGGGGCGGCGGCGGCACAGCGCGGCGGCGGGGCAGGGTGGCGGCGACGGCTTAGCGCGGCGGCGGCGGCGCTAGGGTGGGGCGGCGCGCTAGGGTTTGGGGGGTATCCCGAGCTGGGCTCCTCGGCTTATAAAGCCTGGACGGGCCTAGTGTCCGGGTCGGACACGGCCCGTAGGTCAGTTGTGTTTTTATTAAATTAATTCCGCGCAGAAAAAGAAATAAAAGAAATACTAAACGGACTCCAAAAATCCCAAAATAAATTTTCCCCGGCTTCTAAAATTAAGACGCACAAGGTGAACATTTATTTGGGGCCTAAATGCAATTTTGAAAAACGCACATTTTCCTAAATTCAAATAAAATATCGAAAAACTCTGAAATAAAATCTTATTTGATTTTATTATTAAATCCTCAATATTTATTTATTTTGGGAAAGTCATTTTATTCCCTCTCTCATATTTTTGTAATAGAAATAATTGATGATAAAATAATTAAAATCAAATGATCCTATTCTCAAAATTTGAGAAAACTCAAATATGAAAATAACGAAATCCCCAACTCTCTCCGTGGGTCCTTGAGTTGCGTAGAATTTCTAGGATCAAAACCAAAAGCAAATAAATTATGATATGCAATGATGATCTAATGTATAACATTCCAAATTGAAAATTTGGGATGTTACAAACCTACCCCCCTTAAGATGAATCTCGCCCTCGAGATTTGGGTTGGCTAGAAAATAGGTGAGGGTGGTCCTTGAGCAAATCTTCCTCTCGCTCCCAGGTGGCTTCATCCTCCGTGTGGTGGCTCCACTGAACCTTACAAAACTTGATAACTTTGCTGCGGGTGACTCGGCTGGCAAACTCGAGAATCTTAACTGGTTTCTCCTCATAGGTCAAATTGTTATCCAACTGAATTGCTTCCAATGGCACTGTGTCTCTCAAGGGTATGTCAGCCATCTCCGCATGGCACTTCTTCAGCTGAGAAACATGGAACACATCATGAACTCCTGACAATCCTTCGGGCAATTCCAACTTGTAGGCCACTTCTCCCATACGTTCCAATACTCGGTATGGTCCTACAAATCGTGGCGCTAACTTTCCCTTAACACCAAAGCGCTTTATTCCCCGAAGTGGGGATACTCGAAGATAAGCTCTATCTCCAACTTCGTAAACTGTCTCCTTGCGTTTAGAATCTGCATAGCTCTTCTGCCTGGATTGAGCTACCTTGAGTCTATCGCGAATCAATTTCACCTTCTGTTCAGACTCCTTAATCAAATCAGGTCCAAACAACTGGCGGTCTCCAACTTCATCCCACGACAACGGTTTCCTGCACCTCCTTCCATACAAGGCTTCGAAATGGGCCATCTTTAAACTGGATTGATAGCTGTTGTTGTAAGAGAATTCTGCATATGGCAAATTGTCGTCCCAACTAGATCCATAATCTAGCGCACAAGCTCTCAGCATGTCCTCCAAAATCTGATTGACTCTCTCGGTCTGTCCATCTGTCTGTGGATGAAAAGCTGTGCTGAACTCTAGCCTGGTACCCAAAGTTTCGTGCAACTGATTCCAGAACTTTGAGGTAAACTGGGTTCCTCTATCTGATACCATACTCCTCGGAACTCCATGTAAGCATACAATCATGGTCATGTATATCTTTGCCAACTTAGCACTGGTGTAAGTGGTCTTTACTGGGATGAAATGAGCTACCTTTGTCAACCGATCGACAACAACCCAAATCGAGTCATAGCCTGAACGAGTCCTGGGTAATCCCGTGATAAAATCCATGCCTAACTTATCCCACTTCCATTCGGGTAGCGGCAATGGCTGTAGCAATCCTGCTGGCTTCTGATGCTCTGTCTTTACTCTCTGACATACGTCACAAACTGCTACATACTCTGCAATATCTTTCTTCATTCCGGTCCACTAGAAGGTATCCTTCAAATCCAAATACATCTTGGTATTTCCTGGGTGAATCGAATATGGTGAATCATGTGCCTCTTGCAGAATCAACTTCCTGATCTCCGGGTCATTGGGCACATAAACACGGTCTTCAAACCATAGGGTGTCGTGCTCATCCTCACGAAATCCTTTAGCCTTTCCTTTGCTCATTTTCTCCTTTATAGAGGCAATCTCCTTGTCAGTCTTCTGAGCTTCTCTGATGCTATCCATCAAAGTTGACTGAATCTCTAATGCTGCTACATAGCCTCTCGGAACAATTTCCAAACATAACTCACGAAGATCATCGGCTAACACGTTTGGTATTTCTCCCGTCATTAGTGTATTGACATGGCTCTTACGGCTCAATGCGTCAGCTACTACATTAGCCTTTCCAGGGTGGTAATGCAATCTCATATCATAATCCTTGATGAGCTCCAACCATCTCCTTTGTCTGAGGTTTAACTCCTTCTGCGTGAAAATGTATTTCAAACTCTTGTGATCTGTGTACACTTCACAATGATTTCCAATAAGGAAATGTCTCCATGTTTTCAATGCATGCACTACGGCTGCTAACTCCAAATCATGCGTGGCATAATTCAATTCGTGGGGTTTCAGTTGTCGTGAGGCATATGAAACAACTCTCCCTTCCTGCATAAGTACTGCTCCAAGTCCTCGTCGTGAAGCGTCGCAATACACCTCATAATCCTTGGTCTGGTCTGGCAAAATCAACACTGGTGAAGTAACCAAGCGTTTCTTCAACTCCTGGAAACTAGCCTCACACTCCTTAGTCCATATGAACTTGGTATCCTTCTTTAACAACTACGTCATAGGTTTTGCAATCTTGGAGAAATTCTCAATAAATCTTCGGTAGTATCCTGCGAGTTCAAGGAAACTCCGGATCTCTCCAACTGTGGTTGGTGCTTCCCACTTGGTCACGGTATCAACTTTAGTGGGATCAACCGCTATTCCTTCTCCGGATATAACGTGTCCGAGGAATCCTACTTCCTTCAACCAAAACTCACATTTGCTGAACTTGGCATATAGTTGATGTTCTCTGAGCATCTCAAGTACCAATCGCAAGTGTTCCTTATGCTCCTCTTCATTCTTTGAGTAAACCAGAATATCATCAATGAACACCATGACGAACTTATCCAAGAACTCCATAAACACTTTGTTCATCATGTTCATAAAATAGGCAGGTGCGTTAGTCAGACCAAATGACATAACGGTGTACTCATACAGCCCATACCGGGTGGTAAAAGCTGTCTTGGGTATATCCTGTTCTCGAATCTTCAACTGGTGGTATCTTGATCGCAGATCGATCTTGGAAAACACTTTAGCTCCTTGCAATCGATCAAACAGATCATTGATCATCGGTAGTGGGTACTTGTTCTTGATCGTTACTTGATTCAACCCACGATAATCAACAACCATCCTTAACGATCCATCCTTTTTCTCCACTAGAAGTACTGGTGATCCCCAAGGCGATGAACTTGGGCGAATGTAGCCTTTATCCAGTAACTCCTTAATCTGCTTCTTAATATCCACCAAATCCTTTGCGGGCATCCTGTATGGTCTCTTTGATATTGGCCCTGTGCCTGGCAATAGCTCAATCAAAAACTCAATATCTCTATCCGGTGGCATGCCTGGCAACTCTTCTGGAAATACATCAGGGAAATCCCTTACCACTGGTACTTCCTCCTGCACAACTCCTGTTAAACAATTTACTTGAGTCCCTTTTGCCACATGTCGGGATACATACTTGATCCTTCTCCCTTCTAGGGTGGTAAGCAAGATCGACTTACTGGCGCAATCGATGTTTCCTCCATACATTGACAGCCAATCCATACCCAGAATTACATCCAATCCTTGTGATTCCAAAATGATTAAATCTGAGGGAAACACATGCCTACCTATACTCAATGGCACTTGAAAACATCCTTGACTGGCCATATGAGGAGAATAGTTCTGTCAATGAACATATGCTCACAATGTCTGGGTACCACAACCACTTGACTCAACTGGGAGTTAATCTTCCTGATGATAGTGTCATTGACAGAGTTCTTCAATCACTGCCACCACGCTACAAAAGCTTCATGATGAACTATAGTATGCAAGGGGTGGATAAGACGATTCCTGAGCTCTTCGCAATGCTAAAGGCTGCGAAGGTGGAAATCAAGAAAGAGCATCAAGTGCTGATGGTCAACAAGACCACCAGTTTCAAGAAAAAGGGTAAAGGGAAGAAGGGGAACTTCAAAAAGAGCAGCAAGCCAGTTGCTGCTCAAGTGAAGAAACCCAAGTCTGGACCTAAGCCTGAGACTGAGTGCTTCTACTACAAAGGAACTGGTCACTGGAAGCGGAACGGCCCCAAGTATTTGGCGGAGAAGAAGGATGGCAAAGTGAAAGGTATATTTGATATACATGTTATTGATGTGTACCTTACTAATTCTTGCAGTAGTGCCTGGGTATTTGATACTGGTTCAGTTGCTAACATTTGCAACTCGAAACAAGGGCTACGGATTAAGCGAAGATTGGCTAAGGATGAGGTGACGATGCGCGTGGGAAATGGTTCCAAAGTCGATGTGATCGCCGTCGGCACGCTACCTCTACATCTACCTTCGGGATTACTTTTAGACCTGAATGATTGCTATTTGGTGCCAGCGTTGAGCATGAACATTATATCTGGATCTTGTTTAATGCGAGACGGTTATTCATTTAAATCTGAGAATAATGGTTATTCTATTTATATGAGTAATAACCTTTATGGTCATGCACCCTTGATGAGTGGTCTATTTTTACTAGATCTTGATAGTAGTGATACACATGTTCATAGTATTGAAGCCAAAAGATGCAGAGTTGATAATGATAGTGTAACTTATTTGTGGTACTGCCGTTTAGGTCATATTGGTGTAAAGCACATGAAGAAACTCCATTCTGATAGACTTCTAGAATCACTTGATTATGAATCACTTGGTACATGCGAACCATGCCTCATGGGCAAGATGACTAAAACTCCGTTCTCTAGAACAATGGAGCGAGCAACAGAGTTATTGGAAATCATACATACTGATGTATGTGGTCCAATGAACATTGAAGCTCGCAGCAGATATCATTATTTTCTCACCTTCACAGATGATTTAAGCAGATATGGGTATATCTACTTGATGAAACATAAGTCTGAAACATTTGAAAAGTTCAAAGAATTTCAAAGTGAAGTGGAAAACCATCGTAACAAGAAATTCAAGTTTCTACGATCTGATCGTGGAGGTGAACATTTGAGTTATGAGTTTGGACTTCATTTGAAACAATGCGTAATAGTTTCGCAACTCACGCCAACACCACAGCGTAATGGTGTGTCCGAACGTTGTAATCATACTTTACTAGATATGGTACGATCTATGATGTCTCTCACTGATTTACCGCTATCGTTTTGGGGTTACGCTTTAGAGACAGATGCATTCATGTTAAATAAGGCACCATCTAAATCCGTCGAGACGACACCCTATGAACTGTGGTTTGGCAAGAAACCCAAGTTGTCGTTTCTTAAAGTTTGGGGCTGCGATGCTTATGTGAAAAAGATTCAACCTGATAAGCTCGAACCCAAATCGGAGAAATGTGTCTTCATAGGATACCCAAAAGGAGACTGTTGGGTACACCTTCTATCACAGATCCGAAGGCAAGATATTTATTGCTAAGAATGGATCCTTTATAGAGAAGGAGTTTCTCCCGAAAGAAGTGAGTGGGAGGAAAGTAGAACTTGACGAGGTAATTATACCTTCTCCCTTATTGGAAAGTAGTTCATCACTGAAATCAGTTCCAGTGATTCCTACACCAGTAAGTGAGGAAGCTAATGATGATGATCATGAAACTTCTGATCAAGTTACTACCGAACCTCGTAGGTCAACCAGAGTAAGATCCGCACCAGAGTGGTATGGTAATCCTGTTCTGGAAGTCATGTTACTTGACCATGAAGAACCTACGAACTATGAGGAAGCGATGCTGAGCCTAGATTCCGCAAAATGGCTTAAGGCCATAAAATCTGAGATGGGATCCATGTATGAGAACAAAGTATGGACTTTGGTTGACTTGCCCGATGATCGGCAGGCCATAGAGAATAAATGTATCTTCAAGAAGAAGACTGACGCTGGCGGTAATGTTACTGCCTACAAAGCTCAACTTGTTGCAAAAGGTTTTTGACAAGTTCAAGGAGTTGACTATGATGAGACCTTCTCACCCGTAGCGATGCTTAAGTCCGTCCAAATCATGTTAGCAATTGCCGCATTTTATGATTATGAAATTTGGAAAATGGATGTCAAAACTGCATTCCTTAATGGATAACTTAAAGAAGAGTTGTATATGATGCAACCAGAAGGTTTTGTCAATCCAAAAGGTGCTAACAAAGTGTGCAAGCTCCAGCGATCTATTTTATGGACTGGTGCAAGCCTCTCGGAGTTGGAATATATGCTTTGATAGTGTGATCAAAGCATATGGTTTTGTATAGACTTTTGGAGAAGCCTGTATTTACAAGAAAGTGAGTGGGAGCTCCGTAGCATTTCTGATATTATATGTAGATGACATATTGTTGATCGGAAATGATACTGAATTTTTGAATAGTATAAAAGAATACTTGAATAAGAATTTTTCAATGAAAGACCTCGGTGAAGCTGCTTATATATTGGGCATCAAGATCTATAGAGATAGATCAAGACGCTTTATTGGACTTTCACAAAGCACATACCTTGATAAAGTTTTGAAGAAGTTCAAAATGGATCAGGGAAAGAAAGGGTTCTTGCCTGTATTACCAGGTGTGAAGTTGAGTCAAACTCAATGCCCGACCACTTCAGAAGATAGAGAGAAAATGAAAGGTGTTCCCTATGCTTCAGCCATAGGCTCTATCATGTATGCAATGCTGTGTACCAGACCTGATGTGTGCCTTGCTATAAGTTTAGCAGGGAGGTACCAAAGTAATCCAGGAGTGGATCACTAGACAGCGGTCAAGAACATCCTGAAATATCTGAAAAGTACTAAGGATATATTTCTCGTATATGGAGGTGACAAATAGCTCGTCGTAAACGATTAAGTCGATGCAAGCTTTGACACTGATCTGGATGAATCTAAGTCACAAACCGGATACGTGTTTTTATTGAATGGTGGAGCCGTCAGTTTGTGCAGTTCCAAGCAGAGCATTGTGGCGGGATCTACGTGTGAAGCGGAATACATAGCTGCTTCGAAAGCAGAAAATGAAGGAGTTCATATCCGATCTAGGTGTCATACCTAGTGCATCGGGTCCAATGAAAATCTTTTGTGACAATACTGGTGCAATTGCCTTGGCAAAGGAATCCAGATTTCACGAGAGAACCAAGCACATCAAGAGACACTTCAATTCAATCCGCGATCAAGTCAAGGAGGGAGACATAGAGATTTGCAAGATACATACGGATCTGAATGTTGCAGACCCGTTGACTAAGCCTCTCTCACGAGCAAAACATGATCAGCACCAAGACTCCATGGGTGTTAGAATCATTACAATGTAATCTAGATTATTGACTCTAGTGCAAGTGGGAGACTGAAAGAAATATGCCCTAGAGGCAATAATAAAGTTGTTATTTATATTTCCATATATCATGATAAATGTTTATTATTCATGCTAGAGTTGTATTAACCGGAAACTTAGTACATGTGTGAATACATAGACAAACAGAGTGTCAATAGTTTGCCTCTACTTGACTAGCTCGTTGAATCAATGATGGTTATGTTTCCTAACCATAGACATGAGTTGTCATTTGATTAATGGGATCACATCATTAGAGAATGATGTGATTGACTTGACCCATCTGTTAGCTTAGCACGATGATCATTTAGTTTGTTGCTATTGCTTTCTCCATAACTATACATGTTCCTATGACTGAGATCATGCAACTCCCGAATACCGGAGGAACACTTTGTGTGCTACCAAATGTCACAATGTAACTGGGTGATTATAAAGGTGCTCTACAGGTGTCTCCGATGGTGTTTGTTAAGTTGGCATGGATCAAGATTGGGATTTGTCACTCCGATTGTAGGAGAGGTATCTCTCGGCCCTCTCGGTAATGTACATCACTATAAGCCTTGCAAGCAATGTAGCTAATGAGTTAGTTACGGGATGTAGCATTACGAAACGAGTAAAGAGACTTGCCGGTAACGAGATTGAACTAGGTATAGAGAAACCGACGATCGAATCTCGGGCAAGTAACATACCGATGACAAAGGGAACAACGTATATCGTTATGCGGTTTGACCGATAAAGATCTTCTTAGGATATGTAGGAACCAATATGAGCATCCAGGTTCCACTATTGGTTATTGACCGGAGACATGTCTCGGTCATGTCTACATAGTTCTCGAACCCGTAGGGTCCGCATGCTTAACGTCCGGTGACGATCGGTATTACAAGTTTATATGTTTTGATGTACCGAAGGTAGTTTGGAGTCCTGGATTTGATCACGGACATGAAGAGGAGTCTCAAAATGGTCGAGAAGTAAAGATCTATATATTGGAAGCCTATGTTTGGACATCGGAATGGTTCCGGGTGAAATCGGGAGTATACCGGAGCACCGGGAGGTATATGGGCCTTATTGGGCCTTAGTGGAAGAGAGGGAAAAGAAGCATAGGAGGGGGCGCGCCCCCCAGGCCCAATCCGAATTGGGAAGGGGGCCGGGCCCCCCCCCCTTTCCTTCCTTCTTCCTCCTCCTTCCTTCTCTCCTAGAACCAACAAAGGGAAGGAGGGAATCCTACTCCTAGTGGGAGTAGGACTCCCTTGGGGCGCGCCTAGAGAGGCCGACCGCCTCCCCTCCTCCACTCCTTTATATACGGGGGAGGGGGCACCCCATAGACACACAAGTTGATCATTGATCTTTAGCCGTGTGCGGTGCCCCCCTCCACCATAATCCGCCTCGGTAATATCGGAGCGGTGCTTAGGCGAAGCCCTGTTCTGGTAGCAACATCATCACCGTTATCACGCTGTTGTGCTGACGAAGCTCTCCCTCGAAGCTCTACTGGATTGTGAGTTCGCGGGACGTCACCGAGCCGAACGTGTGCAGATCGCGGAGGTGTCGTATCTTCGGTACTAGATCAGTCGATCGTGAAGACGTACGACTACATCAACCGCGTTGTCATAACGTTTCCGCTTATGGTCTACGAGGGTACGCGGACGACACTCTCCCCTCTCGTTGCTATGCATCACCATGATCTTGCGTGTGCGTAGGAAATTTTTTAAAATTACTGTGTTCCCCAACAATAAGTAATCATGTGAATTTGGTATTCGTCCGATATTTTGATGAGATGTATGTTGTCTTTCCTCTAGTGGTGTTATGTGAACGTCGACTACATGACACTTCACCTTGATTTGGGCCTAGGGGAATGCATTGGGAAGTAATAAGTAGATGATGGGTTGCTAGAGTGACAGAAGCTTAAACCCTAGTTTATGCGTTGCTTCGTAAGGGGCTGATTTGGATCCACATGTTTCATGCTATGGTTATTATGGTTAGATTTATCTTAATTCTTCTTTTGTAGTTGCGGATACTTGCGAGAGGGGTTAATCATAAGTGGGAGGCTTGTCCAAGTAAGGACAGCACCCAAGCCTTGGTCCGCCCACATACGAAATTATCAAAGTAACAAATGTGAATCATATGAGCATGATGAAAACTAACTTTACGATAATTTCCATGTGTCCACGAGAGCGCTTTTCTTTATATAATAGTTCGTACAAGCTTATCCTTTGCTATAAAAAGGATTGGGCCACCTTGCTGCACCTTTGCTACACTTCTTACTTGTTACCCATTATGAATTATCTTACTACCAAACTATCTGTTACCGATAATTTCAGCGCTTGCAGAAAATACCTTGCTGAAAACCGCTTGTCAGTTCCTTCTGCTCCTCGTTGGGTTCAACACTCTTACTTATCAAAAGGGCTACGATTTATCCCCTATACTTGTGGGCCATCAAGTGCCTACGGGCAAACCCTTCAAATATAACTCAAGACAACCATTAGTCCATAGGGATTGTCATAAATTACCAAAACCAAACATGGGGGCACCATGCTCTTTCAATTGGCATGTTCATGGAATTGGTACATAAAAATGACTAAGTTGGGGTCAAACCGGATAAGTTCCAGGTATCATATTTGTGCCCTATGGAAAGTTTAGTATTATGGCATTTTCAAAGTGTCCAAGATCCAATACCACGGGTGTATTTGGCTTTCCAAGGCGAATCGAACGAGCCAAGAATGCCCATATCGGTGTTTGTGTGAAGAAATGGCGACCAAAATACAAAACCACATGTGCGTAGTCCAGGATCGAAAATGATGTGTGGTACGGCCATGCTTGGTCATACCAATGCTCATATCATCCTCCCAAGGCTGCGAAATATGCCATATCTTTCGTGATTCTTCATTGATTTTCTCCCGATTTGTTCTTACGCGTTCCTTGGCAATCAAGGGAAGTATTGGGAGAGGATTTGGCTCCCAAAGAGCCTAGGGTCAAGGGGGAGGAGTTCGGAGGAGACCCGAGGAGTCCTCCTACATATTCACCTCCAACCCTAGCTGTTGTCGTTCAAGAACAACAAGTTCCATCTACTCCACCACATGTTGCCACACCTCCATTATTGTAGAAGATCCATCTCCACTATAGAGGAAGGTCCAAGACAGGGAAGAAGGAAAGAGGAGGCCCCGCCAACGACAAGTGCCATCTCCATCGCCACCGACATGCCTCTATTCTTCACCAAAGCCATGTATGTTCTCCATATACATGTTTGAGTAATGACATATGTTCTCGGGGAAATATGGATAAACTATAGTGTCTTTTTTTATTGCCAGTGAAATAATATCCCTAAATATGTTTATGTTAATAGTCATCTCAATGTGGGTGAACTCGACCACTCAACAATTGAGTCTTTTGGATGAAAGGTTATTACTGTTGGTGTGAAGGTGGGTTTGCGGAGGTATTGCGATGATAGAAGCTAACAACAAGTGCCATCTCCATCGCCACCAACATGCCTTATTATTCACCAAACAAATGTTGGGTTGTAACTTGTCTCTCCTCTCTATGTTCTCCATATACATGTTGGAGTAATGACATGTGTTCTCGGGAAAATGTGGATAAACTATAGTGTCGTTTTTCCATGCCAATGACATAATATCCGTAAATATGTTTATGTTAATAGTCATCTCAATATGGGTGAACCTGACCACTCAACAATTGAGTCTTTTGGATGAAAGGTTATTATTGTTGGTGTGAAGATGGGTTTGCGGAGGTATTGCGATGATAGAAGCTACCTCCCTCCTTCTCTGACCAGAGATCACCTTTAGAGACATCCACAGGAAGACCCTTAATCACCGTTGTCGAAACCTGAATATGGGGAGGAACGGTGGTGCCGCATGTGACGCGTGTTTGCTGCATGTATGCACATATCTGCACTTGGCTCAGCCCACGTATCTGCACTTGGCTCAGCCCACTTACAAAAACATAAAACATGAATTACATCTCACACTAGGTTGCGTACTTGCACGACCAGGTATCCTAACTCCTAAGTACTAGTAGTGATGAGTCTGAACCCCTGAGAACGCTTTATTACTCGAGCGCCACTCCATCTATTTTATTCCCTTTTTATGGCTATTTTTACCTTCACGTTAGTGGTTTAGATAAACTCCCCTTTTACCATTTCCTTCATGTAATAGATAGCCTATTTCAAACTACAGGCTGGGTGCAAATGTAGTTGTGTCTGTGACAATATACTTGCGGGGTTGGTAGTTACCTGCATGTCGCTTCACATGGGTTCGACAATCTACTTATCATGAATTGCAACAACTTGTGCACTTGCAGATCATCAAGCTTTCCTGGCATCGTTGCCGATGAGCAAAGCGCTTGTCATTACCTCCCCGCTTGCATGTAGTTTATTTTGTTTGTTATTATTTATCTTTCTATTCTTAATTAAATCAAGAAAAAAAAATCTGATAAACATACCTTGTGAGATGACTATCCAGGAACATTTGAAACTTGCAATAAAGGAAAAGAGATACAAGAATCTATTGTCTTTGGCTACCAATGAAGCAAAGAAAAAAGAATGGTTAGAAACGGTGAACCACTGCTCATCGATAATAGTTAGTGGATGCCCGCTACCATGTGAGGACTATGAGTCCGAGAAGCATCTGAGCTATCAATGTAAGTACAATATCGACCCCGCATTAGCAACTTATAATAGCAGTGATGAATACAATGCTAGTATGGAGGTCATAGAACTTGTATTTTATATGTGTGCTCATGAGATTCTACGTTGAATAAAAAATATGGGTTTGAAATGCATGGTACTTAATGGTGTCTATGATAAAAAGTGCATCTTATTCACTGCATTTGCTAGCAAATTTTCATGGAAGGAACTAATTGTTTGCATGAACCACAAAAGGATGAAGGAAAGGATGCACACCATGAAGAGCAAGCAACTCACGTTGATGTATGGCCGCAAGAATTGATAAGAGAACATGAATTAAAAATTTTCCAAACTAACTTGCAGCAAAACAATAGGGTAACAAGGAATAACCGATTTTAGACGAGCAAGTGTGCTCAGAAGAAGAGAGCAGCAAGGAAAAAGAAGATGAGGAATAGATTGATCACCCACACTCTTCTTCCACTTTCCAATACTAATCTTTTACACACACACGGGGGCATGCGGGGACCGGGAGAATAGGGATTCTGGGGTTTTGGTAGCGGCGGCTGTTGTCCTCAGGAGTTTTTTGGTTGACAACCTTGTTTGAAGCGGCAACTTCAGATATAGTTATGGTGGTAGGGTGTGTGGTCTGGTTGCTTGGGCGGGAAAGCCGTCGACTCATCTGGCACAACCTCAAGCTGGAGTGCTAGACAGTATGGATGCTAGAGCAGCGGCTCCGGAATTTGCCGTTTTGTTCGTAGGATCTTGTCTCTGGCCATTTAGGTGGCGGAGTCGCCACGTCGGCTGATGCGGTCTCGACCCTAGGATGCACGTTTGTTGTAGATGTATTGGTCTTCAGTTATTATTTCTTTATCAAATAATCAATTCTCTTCTTAATAAAATGGGAGAGCTCGGGTCGGTTGCTTGAAAAAAGAAAACAGTTGTCTACGCGTCGCTATGCGCAAAGTCACAGGGTAGGCTGTGCCCGTTGCCACGCACGGCACTGCCCGGCAGCAACACGAGCGAGCCGCCGAGCGCTGGAGTGGAGAAAGCAGTGACCGTTGTACTAGGTCATCCGTACCCAATCGTTTCCACCCGTTTCTCGTGCGCACATTCGGTCTCCAACACATGAAAGTGGGTAAACCCAGCTGCAAAGTAAACGGAACGCGCGGGAATGGCGGCCTGAATGTGAAGCGCGACGGTCAGTCAGATCGCGTCCCTCCCCGGTCGGCGATGTCATCGGCATTCAGTGAAGCGCCGCGGGCAGCCAAGGTGATGTGATTTGGTCAACCACTCTGTCCGTGACGAGTGACGGCAGCAGAATTCCGGTGCTGTTTTCCAAGTGCTGGTCAAACCCACGACACGAGCGCCCCTTTACGCAACGGGAAGCAGAGCTGCTCTGACTTTTGGATCTCTGCTGGTTTGGTGCAACGATTCCAAACAAGCGCGGTGCTCACCGGGTCCGGTAGTTTCACCTCTCCCAGCAGATTCTTTTTGAGTGAGTGATCACCACTGACGTACTAGTACTCTACTACGGCTACGGGGGCAACGAGTGATTTACCGTACTTGGATCACTCGTTTGCCAACGGAACCATATGCATGGTGAGGTCACGATGTGTAACAAAAACAGATACAGCACTTGAGATGATTGTAATACTAATATTCTTTGGCTAGACAACATTTTCATATTTTACCACTCGTCTAACCTTTTTCTTTTCATTTTCATGGTTGCTTTATTATTCCAATCATCATAAAATAAGTATGAGAACAATTCAACACAATTCAGCAACTCTAATCTGAGCCTTATACGAGGAAGCACATCCATTTACCTGCTCCACGCATACTGATATTTTTTCTTCCTATTCGCACGATTTTCCATCCAAACAAAACCTACATAACCAAAAACACACCATATCCTTAGCAGCGCGCTGATTTTACTCAATGTAGAACACAACACAACGGATCAATAACTATTAAAACAAAGAGAAGCGGCAACACTCTTTGGTAAAATCTATTATCACATTGATCAACATACTCCAAAGTAATCGCCACCCACAACTCTTTGAATCTCAATGCTCTTCCAAGCCTACGAAGGACAACATGCAAAAGAACAAACTTGCAAAAGCTTGACTAGCCTCAAAGGTGAATATCAGCACCACTCCCCCATCTCAGGCGGTGAGAACCTAAAACCATTCAACACATTTCATCCTATACCAAAGAGAGTCATTCCTTATTAGGAATTGTATGGCGCCCATCATTTTCATACTAGAATTTGTAGCTCGATCAACTTTTGCTAATGTAGTGGTGGACGCATCACATATCAACAAGGAATTCCTTATTTTTTGAGAGCCTATTCAAAAAGAACTCCAAAGTTAAGCGTGCTTCGCTTGGAGCAAGTTTATGATGAGTGATCGATCGGGAAGTTGGTCCCGGGTGCACAGGAGTGAGGACAAAGTGTGTTGGCCCTGAGTGCACACGCGTGAGGACAAAGTGTGCAGAAAAGACTAGTGTTATTTGTGGGGCCAGTCTAGATCCCGCCATGTGTAACGGCCAAGAACTGGTGGATGTGCATGTGGTGTTACAAAAAATCACCAGAATTACCGTCCAACTCGCCTCTCCTCGCATAGAGCCTATTCTCGGATAAATGGTGTTGCTATTTGGGCTGGCCCAATGCGAGGCAAGGGATATTTTTTTTAGATATTTCTTTCCATGTCATTAGTTGGGCCACCCCAGGTCTGCCTGGAAAATTTAAAATAAAAAGAAATGATTGTTCCAATTTGGAAGTACATTTTTGCCAGGGTGGGGCCCCAATTTTTTTCTTCAGTTCAGCCCCTTTTTGCGCTTTTCTGTATTTCCCCTTTTCTTATGATTTGGTGTTTCTTCCTCTTTTTTTATGCTTTTAAATTCATATTACTGAAAGTAATGAATATTCTGTTAAAAATTCCATGAATATTTATTTGAACAATTCAGGAATATGTTTTGAAATTCATGACAATTTTCTTAAATTCGTGATTTTTAAGATTCATGAACATTTTGTAAAATATTAACAATAATTTGTAAACATTTAAAAAATCATAAACACTTTTATAATTAATGAACCTTTTAATGAGCCATGCAAACAGAGAAGAAAAGGAACCAAAATAAATAAATAGAAAGCCGGCGCCCCTCAGCGGCTTGGCCCAAGAGTGCTCTAGGTGGTGCGTGTTTGCTAGCTATCCCCCACCCTGTAACAACCTAGATGTAATGCATTCCATGTTTGTCGTATAATATCGAGATATTGCCATGTGATGTTTGAGTTCATATTGTTTCCACCATGCATCTTTGATCAACCTTGTGTTGTTTACCCTATGATAATTTTGCATCATGCATAAACATCACCATTGCCATATTTCTTTTTGTGATCAGATGTGCCGACTCCTACTTATCGTCTTGACCCTTCCTTTTACGTTGGTCCATATTTCAACAACCATCTTTCAAGTTTCAAAACCCGATATTAAACACCCTTTTCTTTCTTTCTTTATTCCATTCAAACTCAAGTGACAATTTTACTTGTTCTAAAATTCCCGCAAAGATGTTCATAAATCACTACATAAGTGTAGGGCATCCTCCCATGAGTTTCACCCTGTTTGCAATTAACCTAGATGGAATTTAAGATGGAAACAAATTGGATTTAATTCAAATTCTTTTGAAATTTTCTCCTCAAAAATGGCTCCTACCATTCTTTTCAAATGCACCATATTTGGTTGGTTCCATAGAAAATAGGTATTGTGCTATTGTGCCCCCTCTAGCTCTCTTTTATTTTCCCTAAAGTTCCTGTTTTAAATAAACTGAGAGAAAAGAGAAAAGAAAGAAATCGAGAGAGAGAGGAGGCCCAGCAAGTTACCTGCTTAACTTTCCAATTCAGCCCAGCCAGCCCACCAGCGCCGATCTCCCCTGTTCATCTCCTTCCTCCTGTACGGCAGAACATCCAGGACAGCCACGTCGAGAGCAACGTCGATTTGACGGCCGGAGCTCCTCCCAGCTCCCTTAAAACGTGTTCTACACCGTGCCCTAACCCTAGCCTCTCCATTCCCCTTCTCTCTCCACCGCCGCCACCCGCCAGCCCAGGTAAGAGGAGACATGCCCACGCCGTCGCCCTGGCCACCATGACCCGAGCGAGCACGAGCTCGAGCTAACGCTAGCTTCCAGCAGGCCCCCGACACCTCGGCCTCCGTCGAAAGGACCAATGAGGACCCCGACATCTCCTACCACGACGAACGCGACGCCACGGCCCCTAGAACGACCTCCCCGACCCCCGTCTTTTTCCCCTGCTGCATCTTATTCACGGAACCGGAGCGCCGCCAAGTTCAGCGCTTCGTATCATCGTCTCCTGCGTGCATCCGGCCACTTCTTCGTTTCTTAGGTGAGCTAAGTAACATCCGCTCCCTCCCTACCGTTTCTCGCGCGCTCTCGTTTCGCCTAGGACTCACCTACATCATGCCATCGTTGCGCCCGCCGTGCTCTCGCCATGCCAGAGCACGCTTTGTTTGTTTGAGCTCAGATCCGTGCACCGTTGACATACCCATAGCAGCATCGCATTGGTCATCAGCTGACGCACTATTCAGACGGTGCTGGGATCGAATCCCGAATCACCCCTTTTATCTTTGTTTTTCTTTTTTTATGCCAAGTCTATGAAGATCTGTGCTCTGTAGCTTTTTTGTAAATCAACGTAAATTCATCAGTAGCTCTTATGGATGCAAGTCCTATGTGTTTTCTGTTCGGTGTTGCATCTACTTTCATAATATGCCACTTGCACAAATTAATAAAATTGCCTAGCCATTGATTGTTCTGCTCAAAATAGGCATGATAATGTTAATCTATGTTTTCCCAGATTTCTGCTCAAATAGCGTTTTGGAAAATTCATATCTTAAAAACCATGTATCATATAAAAATAATGCCATATATGCTTGTTGTTCAGTTTTATGTCTATTTTCTGGCCATGCCGTTTTCATCCCCACTAAAAATCTCTGTAGCTTTTTTGTAAATCAACGTAAATTCATCAGTAGCTCTTATGGATGCAAGTCCTATGTGTTTTCTGTTCGGTGTTGCATCTACTTTTCATAATATGCCACTTGCACAAATTAATAAAATTGCCTAGCCACTGATTGTTCTGCTCAGAATAGGCATGTTAATGTTAATCTATGTTTTCCCAGATTTCTGCTCAAATAGCGTTTTGGAAAATTCATATCTTAAAAACCATGTATCATATAAAAATAATGCCATGTATGCTTGTTGTTCAGTTTTATGTCTATTTTCTGGCCATGCCGTTTTCATCCCCACTAAAAATCTCCAACACTCTGTGTTCAGTTGCTAAAGTACCTATGAAAAATGTGCAACAGTGTGACTTGTACATATGCTTTGGGCTACTAGGTTAAGCTCGAGAAGTTTCTCTATTAAAACAAGCAAATCCTACTTCTTTTTGGAAGTAAATAAATCATGCTCCTGTTTATAGCAAAAGATTACAGTCCATTAAACCCTGCCATTCTATACCTACTAATAAAGCAAGGTGTGTTTCTCCAATTTTTTCATCCGTTCACCAGCGGAAATATATTTTTTACTATCCGAGGTGGTACTAATGTTTTGTGCATCCATGTGCTAGAAAAAGAAATACAGTTTGTCCAGAATTTCGTACATGGGCCGCACGCTATAGCCGAGTAAAAGCCAGCCCACTTATTTCCCTGCCCATGCAACTGGGTAATCCTATTTGGCGCACCGGGCGATAGATAGTGGTAGCTTCACACAGATAGCCCTGCACTGTGCCGGCCCGTTTTCACTAATTCTTTGTTCATTTTATATTTAACATATTATGTTCCTTTCTCTTTTTTCCATCTTATTTTCTCTTCATTCTAATTTTATTTTAGTTTCTTTTTAATTTTTTGATCAATTAAAATTTTAGTTTTTTTGAATTTAAATATTTGTTCAAATTTTTAAGAATGTTCAGAATTCCAAAATTTTATTCCTGTTTTAAAAATATTCGGATATTGAAAAAAATTCTTGTTCCGAAATTTGTTGAAAACTGAAAAAATGTTTCTGTTTTACAAGATTGTTCGAGATTAAAAAAAAGTGTTTTCAAAAGTGTTCCAAATTCGAAAAATGTTCTTATTGTAGTGAAATGTTCACAAATTCAACAGAAAAATATTTTAATAGCCTCATATTGCTCTTTACATACGGTCGTACCAATTTATAAACATGTGTGAAACTACACGTAGTAATAAGATTTATGAAGTATGGATCTATTATGCTGGACGAAGGGTGGATGAATTGGCACGTGAGCTAGCTGGAAAAGGACACTGGAATTTTTAATTGAAAAGTAATGTTCCCATTTTTCAAAAAAAAAAATCCAAAATTGTTCAAAGTTCTTGAAAAAATGCTCCAAATTTGAAAAATATTCTTGTTTTAGAGGAATGTTCACAAATCAAATAATGTTAGCGTTTAAAATTGCCAATTTTCTAAAATTGTTTTGAATGGTAAACATGTTGCCATTTTTTGAAAATTGTTCACAAATTAAAAAAAATGCTCATGTTTCTTATAAAAGGTTCATGTTTTTGAAAAATGTTTGTGGATTTTAAAAAATGTATGAAACTTCCAAAAAACAAATCGCCATTTTGAAAATTGTTCGGGATTTCCAAAAAAAATCATTTTTCCAAGAATATTCGGCAATTCATAATTATAATTATTTTTTTGAAAAGCTGAAAAAAACAAAAGTAATCATAGAATGTTTCGAATTTGTTGCAGCAGTTTGTTCTTAAATATTTATGTTCGCCATTGGTTGGCTGGACATGTTTAGTCGAGTGAATGGCAACACTGTCGGGTGTTTGAGATCATGAGTACGATCCTTCAACTCATCTTTCTTTCTGGATTTTTACTCACGCCTTACAAACACAGGTCGATTCGGTGTCTAAGAATTTCACACCCCACGAAATTTAGCCAGTCCAGCTACCTAGGAAATAAGGAAAATAAAATATGTTCAATACTTATATACGTGTGCGAAACGATATGTAGTAATCTGAATGAAGGATGGATGAATTAACTTGGATGAAGGATGGATGAATTAAGCCGAATGAAGGATGTATGGATTAGTACATGAGCTTTCTAAAAAAGGAATTAAATGAAGGAAATATGCCCTAGAGGCAATAATAAAGTTATTATTTATTTCCTTATTTCATTATAAATGTTTATTATTCATGCTAGAATTGTATTAACCGGAAATATAATACATGTGTGAATTATTTATCTCGATTACTGTCTTGTACATGTAGTATATAGTAGTGCCAGGTACATCGAAAACCATGGGGCCTTCACGAGCTCTCCCCTGCCTGGTCCTCCTCTTTCTCCTCTCCTCGTCCAGCGCTTTTGTTCTACTCCTTCCATTCCTAAATATAAGTCTTTGGAGTGATTCCACTATAAACCACATACGAAGCAAAATGAGTGAATCTATACTTAAAATGCATCTATATACATTCGTATGTGGTTTATAGTGGAATCTCTACAAAGACTAATATTTAAAAACGGAGGGAGTAGAAGACACGTGCAAATCCATCGCTGCCGGCAAGGAAATGAGCATCGACTACAACTACCGCATCAAGTTTTTCGAGGCCAGCAAGGGCAGCGCCACCGCCGACAAGCATGGCTTGGCCGTCATCACGTCCAAGCTCAACAGAGCGGCAGCCAAGAGCTTAGGCAAGCGCATCCACGCCCTCAGGGCCTTGGAGAAGGACAAGGTCATCCAGATGGACCTGGACATCTGCAGCCAATTGTACTCGAAAGCCGTGGACGAGCTTGATGCTGCAGCTAAAGGCATCAAGGCGGGTACATCAGAAGGCAAATTTGACGCGGAGATGTACTCCCTCCGTCCCGAAAAACATGTCGCGGGCGTAGTTCATTGGTAATTTTGCAAAAAAAAATATCATGGTTTCAAAAGCGTTTCAAACAAGTCCCTCTGCCCCGTCTTCTTCCTTCGCCCGTCGCCTGCGTGTCGCCGGGGGCCGGCGCCGCCCAGCTGCGTGATTTGCCAGGGGCCGACGAGCCCAGCTGAGCTCCTCCTCCGTTGCCAAGTACCTGCTCTCGTCGCCTTCGACAATTACCTCCTCTGCCGCCGCAGCCCAGACCTGCGCCGCCGTGGTCTCCTCCCCCTGCCTGCGGGCTTCGCCGGAATCTCCTGCCACGTCTTCCTCGAGGCCGCGCGCTTCCCTCCTGGAGCCCCCGCGCATCCTCCTCAAGCTCGTGTGCATCCTCCCTCGTGCTCCCGCGCATCCTCCTGGAGCTCTCGTGCGTGCGCCGCCGCGATCCCCTACTGGCGTCGCCGGAGCTTGCCTCCACAATCCGGTGGACCAGGAGCTCGCCGATGGAGATCTGCCCGTGCTGCTGCTCCTTCTCCCCTGCCCGTGCTGCTGCTCCTCCTCTGGCCCTGCCCGTGCTGCTTCTCCTCTTCTGATCCTGCCCGTGCTGCTATTGCTGGTACTCCTCTGCACTCTGTAGAAGGTACAGTACTTATTCATCAGAGTATTGTTGATTTACTGTTACTGATCAAAAAATTAAAGAGAGCATGATTAAATCAGAGATTAGATGATACTAATTCAGATGATGCCAATTCAGAGTGAAACTGTCAAATTCATAGGATGCAAATTGTTGTAGCACTAGCAGCATCCATAAAACAGTCGAGGTTAAAACTTTGTAGCACTAGCAAATTCAGATGATGCCAATTCAGGTTTGTAGCACTAGCATCATTCATAAATCAGTCCAGGTTAAAACTTTGTAGCACTAGCAAATTCAGATGATGCCAATTCAGGTTTGTAGCACTAGCAGCATTCATAAAACACTAACCTTGGTAGAAAGGGGCTGGCCAGCAACAACACGGCACAACCGCACAAGTGACAGGTTATTCGAGTGAGAGAATAAGATCCAGAATTTGGATTTATTTGAATTAATTTTGGTTATTTGCATGGTCTATTTGCTTTCAGTGATGTTCCTTTTACTTCTTGGGTTTCCCTAGCCATTAATCTTTCTGCTCTCTATAATATGGTGAACACCTCCCCTTTTCCTAGCATTTAAAAAGAAAATGATCACCTAGTCTAGTCTGTGATGTGAAAAATGGAGGGGCATCAACCTGCACTTGTCCGATGATGCATTTTTTGGGGTTCACATATCATACAAGTTCAGAGATAAAAACAACATCTCCTAACAATCTACTCTAGGATACAAATATCACATATCAAATGGAGTAACTCTGTTTAGAGCTAGCTTTCTTCCTAACAAAGTTACTGCTCCTAAATATGGACACACATTTTTTTGATTTACAGCTACTCATATTCCTTCTTCTACTCTAGCTACAGTAAGCAATATCACCAGCCAAACAATATCTGCAACAGATGCTTTTAGCAATCAGAGACTGCTGTCGAATACTCCATCAAATTTAGATTTGAGATTTTGAGCAAGAATTTGAGATTTTGATGTGATGTAACTAATCTTTGTGCCATAATCTTTGCCATTTTAGAAATGCACCAATCTTTGCCATGGAGTACTATAGATATAGATTCAGTAACTAACAGTGTTACTAGATACTGCCATGGAGTATTTCTAAAATGCATAAAGGTTATGTACAGTGAAGTGAAACTACAATTTCATCATGGATTGGTGATGGTACTGAAATTTGTTGGTAAATCCTTCTGATTTGGCAGGATCCACTACTCACCAAGGCTTTTACAACAAATTTGTTGGGAAAACCATTTTAGTAAGTTCATGAGAATAAATAAGTTGCAGATTTCATGCACAAAGTGCTAGACAGTAGACATATGGAGTGAGTTTTTTGCTCATAAATTTGCTCTTGCTTAAGCAAGTTTTTGACTGAAACGCCTTCAGTAGACACCACAGATCATGGCCTCACCTTTGGAGTACAAAATGCCTATCAGAATAAATAGGAGTACATGCTCTAGAGGTATCTGGTTCTAGGCACCAGTCACAGTACCATCCAGTATTGTTAAGCTTACAAAATTGCGGTGTCTGCTTATTAACAGATCCACAAAAGTGCCAAATAACATTATTGGGAAACTACATGCTCTAAAGGCTGGTTAGTTGCAATCTGGTTAGTTGAATTTGTTTTTGATAAGAATAAACATAATGGACAAGAAACTTCACTGGAACTAAAACTGAATTTGTGATACACACAACAAACATAACTTTTCTGCAATCCTCTGTGTAATTTGAAAAGAGGCTGATTTGTTAGAGCAGAGTAAACCTTGGAGAGGCCCTTGAGATTGGTCTTGCCATGTGCATCCTCCAGCACCAGGACCTCCTGCTCCTTGGGCTCCAGCAGATCGAAGACGTGGCTGTCCTGCACCACCGATGGACGCCGCGAACTGCAGGATATCCTCCATGGCGATGGTGTCCAGGCCCGGGTGGTCATGCGACCCCTGCAAGAGACAAACAGAGCTGAAAGTAAACACAGCTGAAAGTGGTTTGACAAACAGAGCAGAAATTCGAAATTAGATATGCATCTGATGCCCTACATATGGTCTCTCTGAAATTGAAATGGCAAGAATGGTGGGCGCGTCTGATACCTTGAAGAGGTGGTCTTTGGCGGCGCCGGCGCCGGGCCCGGATGCGCGGGGCCGACAGGGAGCACCACTCCGGCGAGTTCGACGGTGAGCTCCTCCACCTTTTTGAACACGGTGAGCTCCTCCACCTTGAGCGCGTAGCCGTTCGTGGAGTGGAGAAGGGGCACCCGTGCTTTCTAGTGCTGGGGTCGATGGCGTCCATGGAGGGGGCGAGCTTCGTGGTCGACGATGGACAGATGCGGACAGTGGTCTCCAAAAATTGAACCTTGAAGGGTGGTAGCAGAGGGGAACGATGCGGCGGGCGGAGGGGAGGGAAACGAGGCGGAGGCGTGGGGTGCCGGGGAGGGGGGAGTGGCGTGGGGCGGTGGGAGGGGGAGCCGTGGGCGGGGGTGGGCGCGACCAAATCGGCCGGCGTAGGAGAAGAGTGAGGAAGGAGAGGACCGCGAGTTTGGTCGGGAAAACAATGAGGGGTAAATTGTAAAAACAGCGCTGCAACATGTTTTTCGGGACTGAGGGAGTAGTAAATAAGTTTTTGATAATTGATGAATAAAGTTGTCTGCATTTACTGTAAGTCTTTTTTGAGTGGTGGGCACTACAGGTCTGCTGTTTGCACTGCTGAATTCAGGGTAAGAATTTTGATTTCGAATATGAATTTGGAGACTAAGATGGTCAAATCAGATGTTAGCTCATGTGAGGAGAAAGTTTAACTGGAAACTTAAAAGGTGCATTTTGTCATGCTAATACAATTTTGAGATAATATAGCATGGAGAGTTAAACATTCTTGGCAGAATAGTGCAATATCAAATCAGTGCATTTTCTTAGAATAGACAGCAGAGCTATCAAAACAAACATTATTTAGGGTAGAATAACCATATGTATAGAATTGCATGTTTAATTGTTCAGGGCACAGGTTTTTGCAAACATAGTACCAAAACACGGTTACTTGTGAAGATAAAGTTGCTGACCATGTGACCATGCAGTAGCACTCACACACAATCGATATATTTATTAATGAAAAACTAAATCAGTCAAAAAGATGGACGTATGTAGATTGCAGAACGCCGCCATTCCTTTTATTAGCACTTTAAATGCTGATCCAAGATCTTTTTAGATTCAGTGCATCTTTTTTGCTGAAGGCGATTTATTTGTTTCAGTTGCAGGCTTGCAGCCCTGTAATCCACAAAATTGTTTGTAAATAAATATTAAGCGGACATGAAGAAATTCTAGTTTCTAAGTTGAAGTTTAGACCTTCTATAGGACTTCTTCTGGGTGAATCATTTTTGGTTGCAGTACCAATGTCAGAAGATGGTGCTTCTTGTTCCTTGGCAGAAGATGGTGCTATGTGTTCCTTCAAATTATTGAAAGAAAATCACGGTGACAATGAACTAAATAATTTTAGTCAATGGTATAACTAAGTAATAAATGGTTTTACCATTGTCCCCGTCCTTGTCCTCAAGTTCTTTGTTGTTACTGCTTGTGTAGGACAACTTGAGCAAGGACAGATGAACGTATTTAGTTGTATTTTTGAGTGATTACATCGCTGCCATATGCAAGAGTGTCAAAGATTGAGTTAGCTTGACAATCATGAACAATGCAATTATGCATTAGATAAATAAATTGAGAATTTATACTATATCCGTAAAGCAAAAGTACACACCTTGCTAGCTTTCCAAGATGAGTAAGTTGATGTGCTGCTTGACCCAGAGCGGTATGTTGCTCGAATCATCCTGTATACAACCTGCACTTTTTTGTGGGCACAACAGTGACCAAAACAAAACAAATTTCATACGTATATCGAAGAAGAATTGGGGGAAGAGGAGATGCAGGAACGAAGAAGAATTGCCGGGCCGTGCAACCGAACTGATCGAGTAAATCGAGCTGACGCTGTGACCAGCCATCCGGCAAGGCGCTGCTAGTCCAACCAGCGCGGTCGCCATGGATCCATCACTCTGGACCAGCGACCCAATGGAAAAAGAAGAAAAGAAGTGTACAACATGATCTAAATATGTCACCTTTCCGAGCGTGTAGGCCCAAGGCCGATCCGGTTACCCCGACTCCAACGATGATGACGTCTGTCGGCATCGGGCCATCCATGGTCGCGCTCCCTTCTCCGTTAGTGACCGCACTGCCATCCTCCGGCGCTGCGGAGGAAGAGCACATGCAGATGAGGTAGTGGCGGTGGACTTCGTCGGCCGGCAGGGGGCGGACCGACGGAGACAACAATGCTGAGAGAGGAGAACTATGGGTTAGAGCATCTCCAGCCGTTGGCCCCCTAGGACGTATAAAAATCACCCCCTGAGGGTGAGCCAGCGATACAATCAGCGTTGGGAGCGGTTTTATGCCCAGTCGTCGTCCCCAGGCGTCGATATTGGCCCACTTTTCAGCCCCATTTCGGCGAATAAATGGCCCATATGGGCGACAATAGACCCATATTCGACGTGATTTGCCGTTACTCGGCGTTCAATTATCAACATAAATTTTTTATCACATATTTCATCACAGAAAAATCAAATACGTCAACAAAATAGTACAACAACAAATAGTTCAATACAAATTATATAGTTTAACAAATAAAAACTCATATTTCATCACACGTCGCGCCCGGCGTCGCCCTTGAGCCTCCATAGGTGCTCTATCAGATCTTGCTGCAGTTGATGATGCACCTGCGAGTCTCAAATCTCCTGACACATACTGAGATAGGCAGTCCAGGTTGCCGGTAGCTGGTGATCAACTTCGGCTAGAGGACCCTGCTTGTAGTATGGTTCAGTGTCAAACATTGGGTCTTCTTGCTCGCTCTCGATGATCATGTTGTGCAAGATGACACAGCAAGTCATAATCTCCCACATTTGGTCTTTCGACCAGGTCTGAGCGGGGTACCGGACAACAGCAAATCGAGATTGGAGCACACCAAATGCCCGCTCGACATCCTTCCTGCAAGCCTCCTGAACATTCGCAAACCAGGCGTTCTTGCCTCCTGGCACAGGGTTTGAGATCATCTTCACAAATGTCGACCATCTCGGATAGATGCCATCAGCTAGATAGTACCCCTTGTTGTAGTGCCGCCCATTGATCTCGAAGTTCACCGGAGGAGAATGACCTTCAACAAGCTTGGCAAAGACAGGAGAGCACTGCAGCACGTTGATGTCATTGTGAGTTCCTGGCATACCAAAGAAGGAGTGCCAAATCCAGAGGTCCTGTGTGGCCATCGCCTCAAGTACCACACTACAACCGCCTTTGGCGCCTTTGTACATCCCCTGCCAAGCAAATGGGCAATTCTTCCATTTCCAATGCATGCAGTCGATGCTTCCAAGCATCCCAGGAAATCCTCTTTGCTGCATTTTGTGCTAGGATCCGAGTAGTGTCTTTCGCATTGGGTGTTCTCAAGTATTGTGGTCCAAACACTGCCACCACTGCCCGACAGAACTTGTAGAAACACTCCATGCTGGTGGACTCGGCCATGCACCCATAGTCATCCAGTGAATCACCGGGAGCTCCGTATGAAAGCATCCTCATCGCTGTCGTGCACTTCTGGATCGAGGTGAATCCAAGTTTCCCAATGCAATCCATCTTGCACTTGAAGTAGTTGTCAACCTCCCGGATGGAATTCACAATCCTGAGGAAGAGCTTTCGGCTCATCCGATAACGGCGCCGAAATGTTTTATCGCCATAAAGTGGAGCATCAGCGAAGTAGTCGGAGTAGAGCATGCAGTAGCCTTCGAGACGATGCCGGTTTTTTGCTTTCACCTGCCCCGGCGCCGAGCCACCTCGTCATGGCTTTTCATTGCTCGCCAGCAGTTGGGCGAGGGTGGCGAGCACCATCAGATGCTCTTCCTCCTAGACGTCGGCCTCGGGTTCCTCCTCCAGTAGCACGGCGAGCGCTTCCTCGTCATCCGAGTCCATCCCCGAGGCAAGCAAATCGCCTAACACCTTGCGCCCGGTGGGCGTGCACCCGCCGAACTGCCCCTCCGCGGCCAGAAACGGCGGCCTGAAACGCCCAGCTGTTGTTGGAGGGGCTGCCGCGGCGAACCTCTGTTATTTGTCCGGCGGGGAATGACTATCTAGCGGTGAAGGGCGGCGGGCGGCGCTGGGATATAACTAGTGGAGGCCGAGGGCGCGGGG
This sequence comes from Triticum urartu, assembly GCF_003073215.2. Lineage (NCBI taxonomy): Eukaryota > Viridiplantae > Streptophyta > Magnoliopsida > Poales > Poaceae > Triticum > Triticum urartu. Next base: position 678,133,984 of record NC_053023.1, on the reverse strand, counting down.
GGTGGAAGGCGGGTTAGGGAAGAAAATCTTGACTTTTCGCCTGACGGTGTGGGCCAGCCGCGCTTTTCCCTTGCGCCGGAGCCCCCGATCGCCCCCAGTGCGCCGGGTTCGGCCTGTGGCCGCCGGGCGGAAAAAAGGGCTGAACCGGTGCTTTTCATCGTCCTGGGGGCATGACTGGGGCTTTTTTTGGCGCCGGCACTGAAAAAGTGGCCTGGGGGCTGTTCGGGGTGCGACTGGGGTGTTTTTTGGCGCCGGCGCCGAAAAAGTGGCCTGGGGGCCTGTTGGGGGCGCGGCTGGAGATGCCCTTACGCTGCTATCTCGAGGGAAGGGGAGGGGTTACAAGAACGTGAGGTGGCGTTGAGGGGGCTGGCAAACCGGCGGCAGCGGGATGGCCACAACGTACCTAGGGTTCGTCTAGGACTCTAGGTTGCGAGTGATACGAGAGGTCGGGAGAGGAGCGTCAATCTGATTCTATCGATCGAGACGAACGACGGTTAGTGATCTCGCGGGCCGTAGAGGTTAAGGGGAACGTGGATTTTTGAAGCTCAGCCTTTCAGACACCTCATATCTTTACGGTGCGCTCCGCTTATCATGTGAGGATGACCATGAATAAGTTGAAAACCGGACGGCCGGAATCAGCTAGTTCAGTTAACAAACATCAAGGATATTTGGGACTTTGGGATACTAGCTGTGAGAACCCGGAATTAACTTCCAGACCCTCCTGTGTATATTTGTCAACCCCAAGATCATTGTTGACAACACAGTGAAATGATATCATTGCACAATACATAAAAGGTATTACAATTTTAAATATATCTTGCCACAAGGCATACCTAGATAAATGTCTCATGACACTTATTACATTCAGAAAAACAGCGGAAAGTACAATGCGTAGCGACTCCATCTCAGCCACAGGTAGTCGATGTAGTCCACGTGGCCTCACTCCTACGGATCGCCATAGTAGTCATAGTCATCACCTTCATCTCCATGCAACTCTGTTGTCAACAAAATTATTGCCATGAGTACATTACGTACTCAACATGCCTCCCTCGGGGAAGGACCTAATAGCTACATGTGGCTTCAAAGGAAGGCTGTATGGCTCATTTGCGTAAAGCTAATTTTGTTTAACAAATAAAGTAGTTGGATGGAAGCAGTTTTAGATGAAAACATGTTTTATCTTCAGAACAACTTTCATCAAGTGAGGATCCTCGATCAACTCACGTCCTTCATAGATTTCAAGAATAGGAGCAAAGAGGGAATAAGCAAGACAGGTCCTGTACGTCAAGAAAGATTCATGTGTTGTCCATGACCGTGGACACGGCTATTCGAATAGTTTCACACTCTGCAGAGGTCGTACACTTTACCCACACGACACAATCTCGTCTTGATGCCACCAGTGGCCGCTGGTATAGTACACCATTTGGTATACCGACAGGGAGATTGTGACGAGGTCTTTGGACTAGACCCCCCAAAGATGTGACATGCCCACCGGGTCTGGCGCACGGAACTGAGAGTACGTCCTCAAACCGGCCCCCCCATCTGTGCCGAGGATACTCCTCGCAAGGCAGCTATCCCATCTGCGGTACGGCAACATCGACACCTAAGGCTGACTAGCTTACTTGACCAAGCCAGTGCCCATATAGCATGTGGCTGTACTATTATCACAATCTTCAAATCCAAGACTTATTAGGCCTTATGCGGCACGGACGACTGATTGCGCCCTTCAACTCATGAAGGGCGGCCAATCGCTCCTTCAATCCTTGATTCAGCTGTCGCCCACGCTAGTATTCAGATGGTAAGTTTCACCTAGAGTAGAAGAGGATAGAGGAGGTCAACAAGGGCCAACAGGCCTAGCTCAGCATTAAGTTTCAACTATCAATGACTTAGAGGTCATTCAACAAGGCACCTATAGGGTGATAAGCATGGATAAGCATTTCTACTCTACAGGAACCTTATACTTCTACTCAGGTGTCAAGTAAATAGGCGACAAGCGGATCAAGGTAATGTGTCAATTGACATGCTAGCTACGAGAATTAAAATAGCATGCACATAGCAACAATAAAACTCAATGCAATTTTGCAAACCATAGGATAAGTATGATCAAAGAAGGAGGCATGCCTTCGTTGTTGAGTCCTTCTTCGGTAACCTGATTCTGTCCTTGTCCAACATCGTCGTCACTCCCTACTTGTCGTAACGATAGCAAAAGACAAACAATAAATAGCAAAGCAATAGAAAATCCAAATAACATCCAAAACAACTTAAGAGTGGATGGATAGCAAGATACTGATCAAGATGGAGATTCCAAAAGGAGATAACGTGACTAGAAGGTAAGTAGAGGACTCGACGAATTGACAGGGTTTAGGTTGATGATGGATAATCAAGGCTTGCGAACAATACTAACGTTCTAATACGAACTATGGTACTAACCACTAGTAGTACCCACTACACATCTCACCTATGACTATAAAAGAAAAGCAATAGCATCAACACACATGATAATGAAGTGTCCTTTGCATACTACACAATCATAACCATGGCATGATAAAGATAAAACTTAACCATAATAAATATTTAGATAGAATCTAAATATTTACAATGGTTATTAGCAAGCAAATATAAACAACAACTATAATAACACAAAAGCAAGTATTCTATATGACAACCAAACCAACATTATAAGCCATACTAGTTAAGCACTCAAACATCAATCATAACAACTATTAGCAAGCATTTATATAAAAGAAGACAAACCAATACTATGGTAGAAACTAATTAAACAACTTAATAATAACACACATCTCACACAAGGCATGTGAGTGTAGATTCCCTAGATGTCTAAACGAATAACACAAGCATCACACATACGATTGATCGTGATAAGATACTAAACTAGGACACTCTTTATAATAAAGGGAACAACTAATATCCAAATGACCTATGGCAAAAAGATTACCACAACATGATTAACAGCAAAGCAACAATGTGCACTAAGCATATGAGAAAGACACAACTCAACTATTGAAAGGTAAACTATTCTAATCATGTGACGAGCTAATGCAACATGTGCCAAACACTCATAACACTAACATGAGACAAGTCAAGCACATATGAGCAACACAAGTGCAACTATAACATATGGAACATCATAAGACATGAAAGAACACTTGCATGAACAGCATCTAGATATACAACAATGCAACAATTAGATACAATGTATAACGCTAAGTTTGAATGATCATCACACGAGATGCCAAAGTATGATACTAATAAGATACAACTCACAAAAATGAGGTAACTTAGTTGATAACAAGTGACCTAAAGATCAAGCACGACGTTAGCATACAACACTACCATGCTAGTTATGATAAATGAAAACATGGAAGCATACTAAGCACGTAGGAAAGTATACAACTAGATCATCTCATCAACCAAATCAACATGCGTTATAGAAGCATGGATAACAAGATGAAATGCATTTGGATGTAGTCATCATACACTTGCAAATATATAAAGGTAAACAACTAAGCATCATACAACACACGGATTGGTATAGACACGCGTTATGCAATCAAGTTATACCATCGAATATCATGACATGGTATTGATAAAGCAAGAAATTCTTAAATAAAAGAATGTATGGTATCAACAAATCACTATGATATATCTACCAAGTAAACGTTAACCAAATGCATGAACATAAGGTACAAACTACCAATGACATAACATATGGTAGGCATACAACCAAATATGCCTTCTACTTGAGTAAGTACTAACATGACATGTCAATCAACTAAGCATGCATAGCTACTATCCTAGGTAAATATAACACATTTGCTAATTACTAAGAAATAATAAACTGAACTCTATGTCACAACGAATAAATTCTACAAAGGAACACAAATATAACCATGACATAAAAGCATCCAGCCATATAATAATGGGTAACGACATCTACAAAACAAGAGGGTCAACTAGGAAAAAATATGTTATGCTACAAGGAACCATAATGGATTTGTTCGCAAACAAGAAATCATTTTGTTTAACTTCTAGCATAAAGGAACTATACAACAACACGTACAAACAATATATAAACATCCGTCGTAGAATGACAATGATTTCGAACCAATAAAACAACATGTGACATGGATGGAAATGAACATGTGAACCATATCTAAGATATATCCATACTAAGCAAAAACTAAAATAATAAAAACATGGAATATTCCATAATTAAATGAAACAAACAAAACTTAGTGTAATTCACCATAAGTCTAAATATCTCAAAAATTGCTACCAATAGATATCATACTACTACATGGATATAAACAATCATACAAGAAATGCTAATATGATCATAAGCGAGACACAAATCAATAATTCACGCAACAATTATTGTATATCTATAGACATCAAACAAATCCTATAGATTAAACATGGAGATTTCTACGCATGGCAATAGTTCTAAAAAAATTAGAACACAAGCATAAAAAGAAATATATGGGATGCCTCAAATTACTGCACCGAAGAAAATACGTATAACTATTTTAACAATTTAAACAAGAGTAAAATAAATCTAATGAATCATATCTTACTCATAATACTATGAAATAATTAGGAGCGGCTCCTAGCACATATCACAAACAATGAAAATGATACTCTAACAAAAAGTTCACCAAGTATTCTACACATGCATAAAAGTGGACTATAGACAATAAAACAAATTGTCCACTCGAAACAATATGCAAAACTTATTCTAAATAACTCTAATTCATAAACAAAATAATCTAATAACTCACATGTCACACCAAAAATAATGAGAGGCATAACACGAACATATGGAAATATCATATTACAAAAAGATCATCGAACTAGAAAGTCCCCTGTATTCTACCGCCAGACTGAGTACGGAAATATATATTGTACCGCTTGCAAGATCAAACTATCCATCTAACTCCACAACATGGTTACTACAGCCACAAGAAACATTTCGTATGTTGACCACAAGATTATCTGACATACCAAAAATATAAAGACAAGCCGATGCCATCAAATCGAAATATGTTTTGGACAAGCGCGACCAACGAGATAGATAGGTTGAAACATGATGTCTATGAGATACTACGAGTGATGTTGAGAAGGTGTGCATGATGAATTGGATAGAGGCTCACCGAGTTGGACGGAATGGTGTGACGAACTTGATGAACAGTGTACGCGGACATGCAGAATTCTTCGTGTGTGGTTGACGGAATGTGTTCCTTCTTCCCTGAATGGATTCATCGCATCAAGGGGAACCTTCTGGCGCGACGGCATGGATGGAGATGGTCCTAGTCACCGGGAGCGAGACCACGCGTCCATGGAGCTTCACACGTTCATGGAGTTGTATTGTAGAGAAGAAGAAGGGAGAGGGCAGGACAAGTGGTGGGATTGGAAGAGGAGATCAAGACACACTTCTACATATATTCAAAACTTGAAACTGTTGAGAGTTGAAGGAATTGGAGGAGAGGTGCGTGGTGGCTGTAGGTTTTCTCTTCTGTTCTATAGATTGGAACGTACACAGAGAAGAGGAATGAGAGGAGGTTTTGCTAGATGGGAGAGATGGGTGTGGAGAGAAATAGGCCACGAAGGAGTCCAGGAGAGAGAATTAAAGGAGGAGGGTAGGAGGCAGCGTTCACTTGACACGTTCTGAACTGTTGGCGTTTCCTTTGTGTACATGTACGTGCGTGAGTGGAAGGAGATGAAGCGCTTAGGCTGGTCACAATGGGCAAGAACATAAGCTAGTAACTTACACACTTCCTTAGACTATGTTATTACCTCCATAGTGGGTAGGAACATCTATGTAGTGTCATGCAACGATGTATTTATTAGGTTATAGACTCATTGTTTCTTGGAGTGTGTGATGTTCCGGTAACTTAGCTAGTTACCACAAGCACCTCTCTCTTCATTAAATATGTGCCACATAAGCAAAGTTGTATTGAAGTGTGTGATGTTACTCCTAAGTTCCTCCCCATTGTGACCAGCCTTAGAGAGAAATAAGTAAGGGAGAGGGAATAAATTAAAGGAAGGGCAGCAGTCAAGCGTACATGTGTTTCTTTTATGTTTGTTTTTCCTTATGTGTAATGATGAGTACATGAGAAGGGTTCAGCCACAACCTGAAGGAAATGGGCTAAGGCCTAGGTGGAAAGGAAATAGAGAATGGGAGAGAAATGAAAACACATTGGGTTAGGCCCATGCAGTTTGGGAAAACAAAACGTAGGCTGCTCACATGGAAGAGATAGATGTGGTGGGAAAATCCGCCAGAGCTTGGGAAAAGAGATTAAATAGATTTTCCTTCTTAGGAAAACCTAGAAAAGGAATATAAGCTAACAATTTCAAAAGAAGTTCCAAAATACATATGCGCATAATTAACTATGCTGAAGGGAGAAAAATAAAACCCAACTAAAAGAGAAGAACAAAACTCAAATTAAATTTAAGTTTGCATTAGATCAAATTAAATCCACTAAGTTTATGAAAACTCAATTTAAGCTTTTATTAATAAATAAAACAAACGAAATTTTCTCGCCCTGATTTTTGGAAAACTTTTTCTTAAACATTCCGAGAATCGGGATGTTACACTAGCACACCAAACAAGGTCAAAATTCACATGTGGAGAGTTATAAGGAATGGTTTGGCAGAAGGTGCAAAAGTGTTGCGCCGACGGATCAAACTAGGAGTGTTCTGTGCCGTGTGTGGGCGTGAGGAGACTATCATGCACATATTTTGGTCTTGCCAACATTCAGTCTAGTTTTGGAACCAGTTGCGTTCAAAAAAGGGAGTCACGGTGGCAGCCCCACCGAGTTTCACAGGCTCCCAGAGCGAGCTGGCAAATTGGCTGCTAGGATAGTTTGCTAAAGCTCATGCAGATGAGCGGGAGGCGATGATCCATGCGGTCTATGCCCTTTGGTTGGCATGGAACGAGACAAAGAACGGCAAGAGAATTGATGAACCACATGAAATAATAGAGAGGGTTTGCTCTTTCATGAGAGAATGGCAGGAGGTTCACGAGAGGCCGGCCCGGGAGGCCAAACCCTCCGTTATGCAGCGATGGATGGCGCCAGAAGAGGGATGGGTTAAGGCCAACACTAACGGAGCCATCATCCAAGTTCGGAGGCAAGAGTGGAGGAGGCGTGGTGCTTCGGGACTATAACGGTGCTTTTCTTGCAGGAGCGTTCCACTTCCCTCATGTTGTGGAGGCCGAGGCTGCCGAGATAAAGGCGAGCAAGAGGGATCTTTTGGTGCCTGCGGAGATCAATGTTTAGAGGATTCATCTAGAGCTAGACAGCCAGGCTCTAGTGCAAATGATCAACAGCCCGGAGAGGATTTTGGCAGCGACAGGATCATGGGTGGAGGAGATCAAGACCATGCTTCAGTCTTTCGAGGATTTTAGAGTTTCGTGGGTGAGGCGTTCTTCAAATGTTGTCGTGCATAAGTTAGCTAAGATAGGTGTAGGAGAAGAACTTTGTAAGGTGTGGATCGGGTCACCTCCAGATTGTATTCTGGATGTGATCGCAGACGAGATTCCAAACTTTGTATGAATTAATAAAAGCGGCGGCATTTACCCTCAAAAAAATATTGCTTTGAGATCTGTGCTACACAACTAACTTACTACATGGCATTTTCTCTTTTTTTCTTCAAAACAACACATCATACGAACTTCAAACTTTTCAGGACAACCAAACATTGTTACTACAATGTGAGAAAAAACTTTCAGATTTTTTCGTCCGACATAAATATACAAAATGAGATTTTTTTGAGTAAAAAATATAATATTTACTATATATAATTCATGAAAAAATCTGAAGGTTTTTTTCCCACATTGTAGTAAGAATGTTCCATTGTCTTGCAAAGTTTGAAGTTCATGTGTTTTTCTATTTGGAAGAAACAAAAAAAACAAATGTACTTGCACAGATCGCGATGCAGAAATGGATGGCTAGATAAGCGGGTGTGGGAAAGCCTATGCTTCCTCAAATGTTAACCAGGTTAAAGGGCAGGCAAAAAGGCCCAATGAACCACAAATCTCATATTTGTTTTATGGAGTAGCAGCCCCTTAGGACAGGGCATCTAACAGCCAAAAACGATCCTAATGTGAGATCTAACGGCCATAAATCATGAGGGCTTGAGAGAGCTCCGTTTAGGCTCGGTTATACTGTCCTAAAAATGTGACTTTCGGGATGTGAGAAATAAGGCCGGCATCTTCCCCATTGCATCTCTTGACCAGAATCGGACTCTTCTCACCCTCTCTTTCTTCTCCTCCTCCTCTTTCGAGGCTGCTGTTGGTGTCAAAACCGGCAGATCTCGGGTAGGGGGCCCCGAACTGTGCGTCTAAGGATCGATGGTAACAGGAGACAAGGGACACGATGTTTACCCAGGTTTGGGCCCTCTTGATGGAGGTAATACCCTACTCCTGCTTGATTGACTTTGATGAGTATAGGGGTTACAAGAGTTGATATACCACGAGATCGTAATGGCTAAACCCTAATTGCCTAGCCTGTATGATTATGATTCTGTCTCTATGGACTAAACCCTCCGGTTTATATAGACACCGGAGGGGGCAAGGGTTGTACAGAGTCGGTATACGGAGGAAGGAATATTCATATCCGCACGCTAAGCTTGCCTTCCACGCCAAGGAGAGTCCCATCCGGACACGAGGGAAAGCCTTCTATCTTGTATCTTCACAACCCATCTGTTTGGCCCACATCACGTAGCCCGGACACCCGAGGACCCCATAGTCCAGGACTCCCTCAGTAGCCCCTGAACCATTCTTCAATGACGATGTACCCGGCGCGCAGATTGTCTTCGGCATTGCAAGGCTGGTTCCTCCTCTGAATTTCATCAAAGTAGTTGACCGTCAGTACTATATCCGGCTCTGTACAACAGTCATACCTCTGAAATTAAAATATAGATAAGTTCTGTCCTCCGAAGATTTCACTGACGAGACATTACGTCCGGCCATTTCATTATTTCAGACCGTCTTTTGGCCTTCCGTTTCGCATTTCGAGACGCAACCACTGACGACATGTCTTGTCAAAGCAAAGATTGTGCCCCTTATTATGGGATTCTCATCAATACGGGTACGTGAAACCCAACCGTGCCATTCTGCACGACCCCTTGAAAATATGCGAGTTTTAAGGCTTGAGGGAGGGGACACTTGATATTCGCAGTCAATATAAGTGGATAGAACCCATCTGTTCCAACCCACGCCTCATTCTCTCCGCCTCTCCTTCCCTGAGCTCCAGCACCCAAGTTTCGAGCCTTCCCCCCTTCCACAACTCCTCTGACCATGGCCGGCTCACAAGGCAAGTGGATGGCCTCCTCCGTTACGGAGGAGAACATTAAGGAACTGCCGGAAGAGCGATATCTAACCGCGGAGATTAGGCACATGCTTCCTGATCCGGAGCAGGTCATCCCTACTCCGGAGCCTGGCGAGAGGGTGGTATTCATCCCCCACTTCCTTCGCGGACTCGGATTTTCCCGTCACCCCTTTGTGAGGGGCCTCATGTTCTACTATGGGCTGGATTTTCACGATCTGTCCCCAAATTCGTTCCTCCACGTCTCGGCGTTTATCGTCGTGTGTGAGGCCTTCCTCCGCGTCCCACCACACTTCGGTCTGTGGCTCAAGATCTTTAATGTGAAGCCGAAGGTGGTCGACGGGCAACACGCGGATTGTGGTGGAGCCATGGTGAGCAAGCTCCCCAAAATCAATTGGCCAAAGGGAGCTTTTGTGGACACCGTCAAGATATGGCAACAAGAATTGTTCTACATCACAGAACCTCGCGGCCCCAAGTGGGCAGCCGCTCCAGCCTTTAGATCCGGACCCCCACTAAGGCTCACATCCTGGATCGACAAAGGTACGGACTGGGGGTCGGTCTCTGAGGTGTTGCGCTTGCAAAAACGTGTCAAGAGCATGATAGAGAAGAACATTACTCTTGTTGATGTTATCCAAGTGATGCTAATCCACCGGGTACTTCCCTGCCAGTGGCGGCCCCTCAAAATGTGGGAGTTTAATCCGGAAGGTCCGCGGACCTTACAACTGTTGGGGAATGCAGTAACTTTAAAAATTTCCTATGCACACGCAAGATCCATCTAGGTGATGCATAGCAACGAGAGGGGAGAGTGTTGTCCACGTACCCTTGTAGACCGTAAGAGGAAGCGTTATGACAAATCTGTTGATGTAGTCGTACATCTTCATGATCCGACCGATCCTAGCACCGAAGATACGACGCCTCCGTGATCTGCAGACGTTCAGCTCGGTGACGTCCCATGAACTCTAGATCCAGCTGAGGTCAAGAGAGAGTTGCGTTAGCACGACGGCATGGTGACGGTGCTAATGAAGCTACCGACGCAGGGCTTCACCTAAGCACTGCAACGATATGACCGAGGTGGAAAACTGTGGAGGGGGGCACCGCACACGGCTAAAACAATCAACTTGTGTGTTATGGGGTGCCCCCTCCCCCGTATATAAAGGAGTGGAGGAGGGGAGGGCCGGCCCTCTCTATGGCGCAGCCCAAGGGAGATTCCTACTCCTAGTAGGAGTAGGTTTCCCCCTTTCCCTAGTTGGAGTAGGAGAAGAAGGAAGGGAAGAGGGAGAGAAGGAAAGAGGGGGGAGCCGCCCCCTCCCTAGTCCAATTCGGACCAGCCCAGGGGGGGGGGGGGCGCAGCCACCCCTTGAGGCCCTTTTCTCCTTTCCCGTATGGCCCGTTAAGGCCCATTACTTCCCCGACGAATTCCCGTAACTCTCCGGTACTCCGAAAAATACCCGAATCACTCGGAACCTTTCCGATGTCCGAATATAGCCTTCCAATATATCGATCTTTACGTCTCGACCATTTTGAGACTCCTCGTCATGTCCGTGATCTCATCCGGGACTCCGAACAACCTTAAGTAAATCAAATCACATAACTCATAATACAAATCGTCGTCGAACGTTAAGCGTGCGGACCCTACAGGTTCGAGAACTATGTAGACATGACCAAGACACATCTCTGGTCAATAACCAATAGCGGAACATGGATGCCCATATTGGCTCCTACATAGTCTACGAAGATCTTTATCGGCCAAACCGCATAACAACATATGTTGTTCCCTTTGTCATCGGTATGTTACTTGTCCAAGATTCGATCGTCAGTATCTCAATACCTAGTTCAATCTCGTTACCGGCAAGTCTGTTTACTTGTTCCGTAATGCATCATCCCGTAACTAACTCATTAGTCACAATGCTTGCAAGGCTTATAGTGATGTGCATTACCGAGAGGGCCCAGAGATACCTCTCCGATACACGGAGTGACAAATCCTAATCTCGATCTATGCGAACTCAACAAACACCATCAGAGACACCTGTAAAGCATCTTTAAAATCACCCAGTTATGTTGTGACGTTTGATAGCACACACGGTGTTCCTCTGGTATTCGGGAGTTGCATAATCTCATAGTCAGAGGAACATGTATAAGTCATGAAGAAAGCAGTAGCAATAAAACTGAACGATCATTATGCTAAGCTAACAGACAAGTCTTGTCCATCACATCATTCTCTAATGATGTGATCCCATTCATCAAATGACAACACATGTCCATGGGCAGGAAACTTAACCATCTTTGATTAACGAGCTAGTCAAGTAGATGCATACTAGGGACACTGTGTTTGTCTATGTATTCACACATGTACTAAGTTTCCGGTTAATACAATTCTATCATGAATAATAAACATTTATCATGATATAAGGAAATATAAATAACAACTTTATTATTGCCTCTAGGGCATATTTCCTTCACTTTCCCACTTGCACTAGAGTCAATAATCTAGTTCACATCGTCATGTGATTTAACACCAATAGTTCACATCTTTATGTGATTAGTTCACATCTCCATGTGACTAACACCAAAGGGTTTACTAGAGTCAATACTCTAGTTCACATCGCTATGTGATTAACACCCAAAGAGTGATCATGTTTTGCTTGTGAGAGAAATTTAGTCAACTGGTCTGCCACATTCAGAGCCGTATGTATTTTGCAAATTTCCTATGTCTACAATGCTTTGCATAGAGCTTCTCTAGCTAATTTCACCCACTTTCAATATGTATCTAGATCGATACTTAGAGTCATCCAGATCGGTGTCAAAGCTTGCATCGACGTAACTCTTTACGACGAACTCTTTGTCAGCTCCATAACCGAGAAACATTTCCTTATTCCACTAAGGATATTTTTGACAGTTGTCCAGTGATCCACTCCTGCATCACTATTGTACCCTCTTGCCAAACTTATGGTAAGGTACACAATAGGTCTGGTTCACATCATAGCATACTTTATAGAACCTATGACTGAGGCATAGGGAATGACTTTTCATTCTCTTTCTATTTTCTCCGTGGTCGGGTTTTGAATCTTTACTCAACTTCACACCTTGCAACACAGGAAAGAACTACTTCTTTGACTGTTCCAATTTGAACTACTTCAAAATCTTGTCAAGGTATGTACTCATTGAAAATATATCAAGCGTCTTGATCTATCTCTATAGATCTTGATGCTCAATATGTAAGTAGCTTCACCGAGGTCTTTCTTTGAAAAACTCCTTTCAAACACTCCTTTATACTTTCCAGAAAATTCTACATTATTTCCGATCAACAATATGTCATTCACATATACTTATCAGAAATGTTGTAGTGCTCCTACTCACTTTCTTGTAAATACAGGCTCCACCGCAAGTCTGTATAAAACCATATGCTTTGATCACTTTATCAAAGCATATATTCCAACTCCGAGATGCTTGCACCAGTCCATAGATGGATCGCTGGAGCTTGCTCACTTTGTTAGCACCTTTAGGATCGACAAAACCTTCTGGTTGCATCATATACAACTCTTCTTTAAGAAATCCATTAAGGAATGCAGTTTTGACATCCATTTGCTAGATTTCATAAAATGCAGCAACTGCTAACATGATTCGTACAGACTTTTAAGCATCGATACGAGTGAGAAAATCTCATCGTAGTCAACACCTTGAACTCGTCGAAAACATTCTGCGACAATTCGAGCTTTGTAGATAGTAACACTACTATCAGCATCCGTCTTCTTCTTGAAGATCCATTTATTCTCAATTGCTTGCCGATCATCGGACAAGTCAACAAAGTCCATACTTTGTTCTCATACATGGATCCCATCTCAGATTTCATGGCTTCAAGCCACTTTGCGGAATCTGGGCTCACCATCGCTTCTTCATAGTTCGTAGGTTCATCATGATCTAGTAGCATGACTTCCAGAACAGGATTAACGTACCACTCTGGTGCGGATCTTACTCTGGTTGATCTACGAGGTTCAGTAGTATCTTGATCTGAAGTTTCATGATCATTATCATTAGCTTCCTCACTAACTGGTGTAGGTGTCACTGAAACAGTTTTCTGTGATGTACTACTTTCCAGTAAGGGAGTAGGTACAGTTACCTCATCAAGTTCTACTTTCCTCCCACTCACTTCTTTCGAGAGAAACTCCTTCTCTAGAAAGGATCCATTCTTAGCAACGAATGTCTTGCCTTCGGATCTGTGATAGAAGGTGTAACCAACAGTCTCCTTTGGGTATCCTATGAAGACACATTTCTCCGATTTGGGTTCGAGCTTATCAGGTTGAAGCTTTTTCACATAAACATCGCAGCCCCAAACTTTAAGAAACGACAACTTTGGTTTCTTGCCAAACCATAGTTCATACGGCGTCGTCTCAACGGATTTTGACGGTGCCCTATTTAACGTGAATGCGGCCGTCTCTAAAGCATAACCCCAAAACGATAGCGGTAAATCTGTAAGAGACATCATAGATCGCACCATATCTAGTAAAGTACGATTACGACGTTCGGACACACCATTACGCTGTGGTGTTTCGGGTGGCGTGAGTTGCGAAACTATTCCACAGTTTTTCAAATGTACACCAAACTCGTAACTCAAATATTCTCCTCCACGATCAGATCGTAGAAACTTTATTTTCTTGTTATGACGATTTTCAACTTCACTCTGAAATTCTTTGAACTTTTCAAATGTTTCAGACTTATGTTTCATCAAATAGATATACCCATATCTGCTCAAATCATCTCTGACGGTCAGAAAATAATGATACCCGCCATGAGCCTCAGCACTCATCGGACCGTATACATCAGTATGTATTATTTCCAACAAGTCAGTTGCTCGCTCCATTGTTCCGGAGAACGGAGTCTTAGTCATCTTACCCATGAGGCATGGCTCGCAAGCATCAAGTGATTCCAAAAGCCCAACAGCATGGAGTTTCATCATGCGCTTCACACCAATATGGCCTAAACGGCAGTGCCACAAATATGTTGCACTATCATTATCAACTTTGCATCTTTTGGCATCAATATTATGAATATGTGTATCACTACGATCGAGATTCAATAAACCATTCACCTTGGGTGTATGACCACAGAAGGTTTTATTCATGTAAACAGAATAACAATTATTCTTTGACTTAAATGAATAACCGTATTGCAATAAACATGATCCAATCATATTATGCTCAACGCAAACACCAAATAACATTTATTTTAGGTTCAACACTAATTCCAAAGGTAAAGGGAGTGTGCGATGGTGATCTTATCAACCTTCGAATTACTTCTAACAGACATCGTCATCTCAACCTCAACTAGTCTTTGTTTATTTTGCAACTCCCGTTTCGAGTTACTACTTTTAGCAACTCAACCAGTATCAAATACCGAGGGGTTTTCTATAAACACTAGTAAAATACACATCAATAACATGTATATCAAATATACCTTTGTTCACTTTGTCGTCCTTCTTATCCGCCAAGTATCTAGGGCAGTTCCACTTCCAGTGACCATTTTCTTTGCAGTAGAAGCACTCAGTTTCAGGCTTGGGTCTAGCTTTGGGCTTCTTCATGGGAGTGGCAACTTGCTTGCCATTATTCTTCAAGTTCCCTTTCTTTCCCTTGCCCTTTTACTTGAAACTAGTGGTTTGTCAACCATCAACATTTGATGCTTTTCTTGATTTCTACCTTCGTCGATTTCAGCATCACGAAGAGCTCAGGAATCGTTTTCGTCATCCCTTGCATATTATAGTTCATCACGAAGTTTCAGTAACTTGGTGATAGTGACTAGAGAAATATGTCAATCACTATTTTATCTGGAAGATTAACTCCCACTTGATTCAAGCGATTGTAGTACACAGACAATCTGAGCACATGCTCACTGGTTGAGCTATTCTCCTCCATCTTGTAGGCAAAGTACTTGTCAGAGGTCTCATACCTCTCGTGATGTGACGGCGGCCCGATCTTTCGATGAGAGTGGGGATAACTATCGATTGGGTGGATTTTGACTTTGACGATCCGGCTATACCGTACCTGACGATACGCCTCGACAATCGCTAAACCAATCTCCGATGGTTATTGACCTTGCCGTAGGCACGATCAGCCTGAACAACGAGGTTCGAGGGCCTGCAAGCAACCGAAGAGCAGCAAGAACAAAGGTGAATTGCAACTGAAATTGCGGATGATAAATTGAGTACACCAACTAGATGAAAAGTTGAGATTCCACTGTGGATCTGACAAGGCGGTAGTCCTACACGTCTCCTAGATGCGAATTGTAGCGATGTTTAGAGAATACAATAAAATCCAAGTCTAAGCCTAGCCGAAGTCTAATTATTTATAGTACTCTAGTACAGAGAGAAGCCGCCGTCTTGATTCGGTTGTTCGATGAAACAATCGTGCATTGTACGACTGAAGTTGGGCCGTTGCAGCACAGGGCCTAGCCAAGCCCATGACCATGTGCGCCTAGTTGCATGCATGCATCATGTGGCGTTTAGCACACTTGAGCCTGGGACCCACCTTTGCATGCACGTTGAACAAGCTTGCATGCCCATTGCTCCACTGGACGCATGTTGATTTGGTTAGGCTTCAATGCAAACTTCTGTATACATGCATATAACACACACACACACATGTTTGTATCAATTAGTCTTCGCATTTTCACCCGAGGTTTGTGCTCGTCTTCTGTCATCCTGCATATAATAAAATATTGTGTTGTATTTCTGTTTTGGATAATAAAATAATAAGCTCTATAATTTCTATTAGAATGCACCTGATAATTATCTTTATGAATAACAACGGTTATATCCGTCGGGTCCATGTCCATATCATCCTCCCTTTCTTGAAAACAAAGCCGTCCTCGGCGTCGCTTATTCTGAAAAAGTACTAACCAAGAAGACAATGTGTATGCATGGTATATGTATATATCATCCGTTTTAACTCCTCTCAAGTGTTGCACAATTAATACCTCTATGTAAGAGTGATGAGCATACCCGATGAGATTAAAAATCAAGGAATCATCACAAGAAATATATCGATGGAACAAACTACAACTTACTTTGCACATATCATCTGATTGGTAGTGCTCATCATTAAACCATCCCAATATATGTGAATAAATATTAGCAATGTCCAAATTAAAAGCTACAACATGCTTAGATAAGCAGTCATGCAGCAAGCTATTCGACATGTAATCCACAAATATATTGGAGGTCATATCAAAATGATTAAGCATGTTTTCTTCCAAACTAGCAAGTTTGAATCCATCAAAGTTATCGGACATGATGAAAATTTGACGCACCAAAAATTCATTGTTCACACCATATTCTCCAATCAATTTAATCTTAAGTTTACCAAATGTATGAACACTAGTAAATGATGGCAAACTTGTCATTTCAGAAATTTTGTTTTTAGCATGTAGTAACTTCATAGGTTTATCGAGCATAATATAACAAAAAGAATTAGTAGGTGAAATGCATACTTCTTCACGTTGTATTATCTCTATGCAACCTAAATCATGAACAATGCTCTCAGATGGCTCATTACTAACAGAGGAAAAAAATATTTGTTTCGAGTACTTGACCACACGATGTAACCAATTTAGTAACACAAATATCCATAAGAGGTGGTGTGATCAAAATAGATGGCATGTCATTGAACTCAACACATGAAGATTTTAATTTAGCACGACATGGAACAATCTCATGTGGAAGGGTAGATTCAATACCTTGCTTATTACCTTTGATGGCCAACTCAGAAGATGTAGGTATTGTCAGTGGTATCATGCCACAAGCCAAGAGTGGTGTGGGTCCAACAACCACTGTAGTTTGCGCATGTGAAGAAGTATCTAAAATAAAACTTCGTTTAGGGGCTCGCACTATGTGTTTGTTTGTCTCATGTATGTGTCTATTAATTTTCCGTTCAACTTTACAAGCAAGATGAAACAAACCATTCATGGAATAATATTCTTTATGCACAAGTATATCATAGATATCTCGGTTTAATCCCCTCAAAAATCTATTCATTGTAGCTTCTTCACATTCTTCTAAGTCACAACGAAATAAAGCAGTGCACAAATTATCATAATATTCTTCGACGGTGTGATATCCTTGTGCTAAACGTTGCAATTTCCTAATCAGATCACTAACATGGTAGGAAGGAACAAATCGGTTTCGCATAACAAGTTTGAAAGCTTTCCAAGTAGTAGGTAGATTAGAAATATTATCCCTACAATAATTTCTCCACCAAACTAAAGCAAAACTGAAAAAGCTTTTAGTGGCATCATTTATTTTCTTATGCTCAGAAAAATCATGGTTACAAATTTTTTTTTCTACCTCAATTTCCCAATCAATATATGAATCAGGGTCATATTTACCCTCAAAATTTGGCAAAGAAGTAACCTGATGATGCGTGTTTCTACCATGATGTACATCATGTGATTGTCGTCGTACCTTCTGTGGTGCGAAAGAGTGACATGTATCAAGATATGGCAAGTCATCTCCCACAATAGACGTAATCCAACCGTTGGGCGCACTAGAATCTGCCATGGTTAGTACCAGACAAAAACAAAATCACAAGTATAATGTTCCTTTAGTAACTACGGTGGGGTGGTGGAAAATGTCTCTCAACTATCGAGCAATTACCAAGCTCTTACCAGTTCTTACCGTGCTGCAATGGTTGTTGGCCGTTGGCGATGTCAAAGTTATCAAAAGATTGATATAGCGATTACCAAGTGACCGAACAAGGTACAATATAGGGAGTGGAGCTTGGTGAAGGTTTTCTCAACTCATAATATGTGGCACAATTAAGCAAAAAGTAATGCAAGCTGAATAATTGCTCAATCTCCTAACTAGTGCTGGCAGTCGACTAGTAAGAGAAAACAATCTAAGCTCGGATACTAAAGCCAGAGAGTGGAAACCGATGAAAATATGATAGCTCTATGTAGCTAGATATAAGTGAAGTATAAACGCCGTGTATAATAAAGCTCGAAAGCCCATGATAAATGATGAGGCGATGAACACTGTAGCAGCAAAAGAATGTCCAGAAAAGAAAATATCAACCCAAAACAGATGCTAGCCGGCCTGATTTTTTGCAAATTTTTCTTTCAACTTTTTCTTCTTCTTCTTCTTCTTCTTCTTCTTCTTTTTTCTTTCTTTTTTTCACTTTTCTTTTTTTTCAAGCCGGTTATTAGCGAGTATACCCAAGATGGCACATACACAAATTGGCCAAAAGAAGAAACAAAAGTGCCTTGACCGAGCGCTAAAGCAAGGAACGGAGACTATAAAAGCTAGCTAGATGTGAGTTGGAGTTGAGATTAGCTAGTACTAGTCAGCCAGCGGAGATTTTTGGTGTGGCGCGTGGTGGCAGACTAAACCTGTGAGATGTCTGGTGCCTCGCGTAACGCAAAGCCTGGTAGTAGATGGCAAACACGCACAGCGTCAGACACAGATAACTGTGCGTCTGGTCGTTCGCGTAACGCCTGAGTGCAGTAATGTGGAGAGCGATCATAATCAACACCTGGCTATTTTTTTGGATTTTTCTTCAGATTGGAAAGTAGTGTTGCGGCAAAGATTATGTGGGTGGACAAAAACAGATTGATCTAGTAGATGATTTGCTCTTCGACTAATCTAAACCAGCACTAATTCTAGGATGAAAGCAACCAACAATTCAACTACACAAGTATTAGATGCAAAAATTGCTAAAGGCTAAAAAAAGGTAGGCATAATGGATGAACTAATCTATTTTTTTTTGGCTTTTTCATGGGTTTATAGGACAAAAGAAACTAACCTACTAAAACTGTAAATCTCTCACCGATGAACCCGAAAACTGATACCACTTGATGTGACGGCGGCCTGATCTTTCGATGAGAGTGGGGATAACTATCGATTGGGTGGATTTTGACCTTGACGATCCGGCTATACCGTATCTGACGATACGCCTCGACAATCGCTAAACCAATCTCCGATGGTTATTGACCTTGCCGTAGGCACGATCAACCTGAACAACGAGGTTCGAGTACCTGCAAGTAACCGAAGAACCAGTAAGAACAAAGGTGAATTGCAACTGAAATTGCGGATGATAAATTGAGTACACGAACTAGATGAAAAGCTTGGGTTCCACTGTGGATCTGACAAGGCGGTAGTCCTACACGTCTCGTAGATGCGAATTGTAGCGATGGCTAGACAATACAATAAAACCCAAGTCTAAACCTAGCCGAAGTCTAATTATTTATAGTAGTACGAAGAGAAGCCGCCGTCTTGATTCGGTTGTTTGATGAAACAATTGTGCGTTGTACGACTGAAGTTGGGCCGTTGCAGCATGGACGAGACTTGCCTGCTCCCCCGACGTGTGTCCATCCGTGCTCCCGCGTACGTGGCTTGATTTGATTGGACAAAATAAGATCTGGCTCCACCTCCTTAAAATCGGAGGGGGGAGAGATGATTAGATTAGAAAGAAAAGAGAAAAAAAGACAACCGTAGGATGAAGTGGGAGCACGAGGAAGGAGCAGGCAAGCCGGATCCGCCAGGGCCTAGCCAAGCCCATGACCATGTGTGCCTAGTTGCATGCATGCATCATGTGGCGTTTAGCACACTTGAGCCTGGGACCCACCTTTGCATGCACGTTGAACAAGCTTGCATGCCCATTGCTCCATTGGACGCATGTTGATTTGGTTAGGCTTCAATGCAAACTTCTGTATACATGCATATAACACACACACATGTTTGTATCAATTAGTCTTGGCATTTTCACCCGAGGTTTGTGCTCGTCTTCTGTTATCCTGCATATAATAAAATATTGTGTTATATTTCTGTTTTGGATAACAAAATAATAAGCTCTATAATTTCTATTAGAATGCACCTGATAATTATCTTTATGCATAACAACGGTTATATTCGTCGGGTCCATGTCCATATCATCTCGACTCGGGCATGAGTCTGAATACCAATATTAGATCTTGGAACATCTTATATGTTCCGTGGCGTTCAAAACATTTTTGATGTCCCGGTTCTAAGTCATAAAGCATGGTGCACTAAACTATCAAGTAGTTATCATACCGAGCTTGCCAAACGTTCATAACATCTGCATCTACTCCTGTAATAGGCCCGTCACCTAGAGGTGCATTAAGGACATAATTCTTTTGTGCAACAATGAGGACAATTCTCAGATCATGGACCTAGTCCGCATCATTGCTACTATCATCTTTCAACATAGTTTTTCTCTAGAAACATATCAAAAATAAACGGTGAGCTACATCATAAGCTATTGATCTACAACATAGTTATGCAAATACTATCAGGACTAAGTGCATGATAAATTAAGTTCAATTAATCATATTACTTAAGAATTGCCACTTAGATAAACATCCCTTTAGTCATCTAAATGATCACGTGATCCATGTCAACTAAACCATGTCCGACCATCACGTGAGATGTTGTAGTTTTCAATGGTGAACATTAAGGGAGTCCTGGACTAAGGGGTCCTCGGGTGTCCGATCTATTGGATATGGGCCGGACTGATGGCCCGTAAGGATACAAAGGCCGAAGACTCTACCAGTGTCCGGATAGGACTCTCCTTGGCATGGAAGGCAAGCTTGGCGACCAACTATGAAGATTCCTTTCTCTGTAACCGACCTTGTGTAACCCTAGATCCCTCCCGTGTCTAAATAAACCGGAGGGCTAGGTCCGTAGATAGGTCGAATCCCGAATAATCATAGCCATGTTAGACTTTTAGGGTTTAGCCATTATGATCTCATGGTAGATCAACTCTTGTAATACTCATATTCATCAAGATCAATCAAGCAGGACATAGGGTATTACCTCCATAGAGAGGGCCTGAACCTGGGTAAAACATTGTGTTCCCCGTCTCCTATTACCATCGATCCTAGACGCACAGTTCGGGACCCCCTACCCGAGATCCGCCAGTTTTGACACTAACATTGGTGCTTTCATTGAGAGTTCCACTGTGTCATCCTCAAAAGGTTTGATGGCTCCTTCAATCATCCACAATGATGTTGTCGTAGGGTAAGTCTTCCTCCCTGGACAGATCTTCATATTCGGCGGCTTCGCACCGCGAGCCAACTCGCTTGGCCATCTGGAGAAGATCGAAAGCTACACCCCTGGCCACCAGGTCATATTTTGAAGCCTAAACTACGTCGCGGATATCCGTGGAGACTTGATCTTCAACGGATTCGAGACCACGGCAGCCGCTCCCAGCCACCATGATGAACATGACGTAGATCTGTCATCGGGCCATACCCAGGAAATCGCACCTGAAACTGCTCTGGCCTTAGATCCGAAGCAGGTCGCGCCATCCGAGGACAGGAAGCTCAACCCTGCCATGGATGTCACAGACTCCATGGCATTGGAGCCGCGCACAGATTTAACTTCAAGTAACATCTGTATCTCCGGAGCTACGGACTCGTTTCCGATTATAAGTTCCGAACTATGCGCATTCGCGCTTGTCGAGCATGATTGGTTATTGATTGCCGAATTCAGCACCGCGGATATCTTCCGGCACTCACCCTTGGGCGATGTGCTGAATTCATTAAAAAATCTATCCTTAGCGGGGGATTCACAGCCGAACTCTATCCGGTTCGAACTAGAAGCTGATAACAGGGAATTTCGCTCCCCACCCGCCACCCACTTTATAGCCACTGTCGAAGACTTAACTGACATGCTCGATTACGGCTCCGACGACATCGACGGTATGGACAACGATGCTGGAGAAGAAGAGGCCCAGGACCCGCCGTTCACCGAACGCTGGACATCCACTTCCTCGTACGATGTATACATGGTGGATGCACCAAAGGAGAACAGCGGCGATGACAAAGAAGATCCGGTTGATGATAAACCTCCTGAGATACAATCGAAATGCCAGCGTCAGCGGTGCTGCTCTAAGTCACGCCGCAGTAAAGATAGCAACACCGGCACAGGAGAAGATAACACTCCGGAAGGTGCCGAAGACAATGAAGACCCTGTCGACGCAGCTACCGAATAGGATGAACGGGAAGATGGGTAGGTTAGCCCTGGTAAACAGGCCACGCACGAGGACTCGGAGGACAGTAATTATCTTCCGCTCTCCGAGGATGAGGCGAGCCTCGGCACCGAGGATTTCATCGTGCCTGAGGAACCTCTTGAGCAGGAGCACTTCAAGCGCCAGCTAATAGCCACTGCAAGGAGCCTGAAAAAGAAGCAGCAACAGCTTCAAGCTGACCAAGATCTGCTCAATGATAAATGGACTGATGTCCTAGCATCCAAAGAATACAGCCTCAAGCACCTGGCCAAAAGCTACCCGAAGCGCAAATTACTACCTCAGTTCGACGACGAGGCGCCGGAACACATACCACCATCGCGCAATGTGGCTGACCGACCACCACATGGCTGGGACTAAGCGACAGCTCAAGCTGAACACCAGCCCACCCCGCCTCATCGCAAAGGCAGAGGTAAATCAGCTCACGGTCATACATATGATCTTTGACATGACCTGAACAATAAAGCAGGACATAGCAGATCGATCTATGAATCGCAAGGACGTGCCCTGACATGCGACGACTGCCATCTATTCAGACGTGACAAACCTAGTCATGCGCGGGCTGAAAGCCGCAGACGGACTCCATCAGAGCTACATCGCGATACGACCCGATATAGAGGCGCCGCACACCTTCATTGCTTCACCGACGAAGTCATGGAACATGAATTCCCATAATGGTTCAAACCCGTGAATGTAGAATCATATGACAGCATCACAGACCCTGTGGTATGGATCGAAGACTTCATTCTCCACATTCATATGGCCCGCGGCGATGACCTTCATGCCATTAAATACCTCCCCCTAAAACTCAAAGGACCAGCTCGGCACTGGTTAAACAGCCTGCCTGAAAATTCTATTGGCAGCTAGGAGGACTTGGAAGAAGCCTTCCTCGACAACTTCCAAGGTACATATGTGTGGCCACCAGACGCTGATGACTTAAGCCACATAGTTCAACAACCTAGAGAGTCAGCCAGGAATTTCTGGACTAGGTTCCTAACCAAAAAGAACCAGATCGTCGACTGTCCAGATGCCGAAGCCCTAGCGGCCTTTAAACACAGCATCCGCGACGAATGGCTCGCTCGCTATCTCAGCCAAGAGAAGCCAAAGTACATGGCGGCCCTCACGGCACTCATGACCCGCTTTTGCGCGGGCGAGGATAGTTGGCTGACTCGTAGCAAAAACAATGCAAGCGACGCCGGCACCCCTGAAGCTAAAAATAGCAACGACAAGTCTCGACGCAATAGGTACAAGCGTCGAAATAACAATGACAACACCGAGGATACGGCGGTCACTACCGGATTCAACGGCTCTAAGTCTGGTCAGCGGAAGAAGCCGTTCAAAAAGAACAATTCAGGCCCATCTAGCCTGGACCGCATACTGGACCGTCCGTGCCAGATTCATGGCACCCCAGACAAACCACCCAATCATACCAACAGAGATTGCTGGGTTTTTAAACAGGCCGACAAGTTAAATGCCAAAAACAAGGATAAGGGATCGCAAAGCGAAGACGACGACGAGGAGCCCCGGCCGCCGAACACAGGGGGATAGAAGAAGTTTCCCCCTCAGGTCAAAACGGTGAACATGATATACGCTACCCACATCCCCAAGAGGGAGCGCAAGCGCACACTCAGGGACGTCTACACGATAGAGCCAGTCGCCCCAAAATTTAATCCATGGTCGTCATGGCTGATCACCTTTGATCGCCGGGATCATCCGACCAGTATCCGTCACGGCGGTTCAATCACACTGGTCCTGGACCCAATAATTGATGGGTTCCACCAGACGCGAGTCCTGATGGACGGTGGCAGCAGCCTCAACTTGCTCTAATAGGATACAATGCACAAAATGGGCATTCATCCATCACGGATCAAACCCACAAAGACTACCTTCAAAGGAGTCATGCCAGGTGTAGAGGCCCACTGTACAGGCTTAATCACGCTCGAGGTTGTCTTCGGATCTCCGGACAATTTCCAAAGCGAGGAGTTAATCTTTGACATAGTCCCCTTTCGCAGCGGCTATCACGCACTGCTCGGACGGACCGCAATTGTCGGGACCCCGATCCTAAGTCACACTGATCTAGCATGTAACACTTCATATCACTTTGCGGCCTCACGCACGGTATTCCCATGGGTGCCACCTTACCTGGCCCGGGACCGTTTGCGCCTTTTGGCTCACGTATATGATAGTGTCGCTAGCATCCATAGGACAGAGAACCGGGCCGACATGACTAGTCATGAACCCAAAGTGGCACTAACTTACAGGGACAGGCATACATGAATCAGCCTCGAGCATGTCGGTCAATAGCGTATGAATCCGGGCTGTAGCGCTGGGCTAACAGGACTCCGGATGTCACCGCGTGACATTTCCCCGAAGGGACAGACACAGGAACGAAGTGAATCACATGCCGGCCAGTCAAGTGTTCCGGAGCAGTAGTGCTGGGTTAGCAGGACTCCGGTGAACCGGGCTGTAGCGGACTACTATGGCTCATGGAAGCACAAGACTACATTTCCCCATAAGAGAGGCTACCAGAGGTAAACAACTAGGTTGTCGGATCCCACACATAGCAATACACGTTACACGTACGCATAACATGCAAGTATGTGCTGTACAACATGGCATCACAAAGTAACTCAAACTCATATAGATAAAGACCCAGAAGAGCCACATAGAATTCAATACAAACAGGGGTCTCATGACCCATCATTCAGAGCATACAAGCAACGGAAGCATTACATGTCTGAGTACAGACAACTACAAAAGAAAAAGACTAAGAAGCCTGACTAAACACGACCCTCCCAAGGGTACAAGATCGTAGCTAGGATACAAGCTACTCGTCGAAGTCACTAGTGTAACCAACTGCAAAACATAAATAAGCAAACGTGAGTACTAAGGTACTCAGCAAGTCTTACATCAGAACTATCTACATGTGCAACATTATCAACAAAGGGGGTGGTGGAGTTTTAACAGCAGCAAGCCAGCTTTGACTCAGTGGCTAAACTATACTACGAGTATCAAAAACTTCTTTGAGGTGAGAAGACGCACACGAGTCCACATATTCACCATATCAATACTCCACTATGGATCCATTCCCGTCTCCCTACGAGAAGTCCATCCATAGCAGTCATACTTATCTTGCGGATTTTAGAGTATCCACTTCAAGTTGTCTATGTACTACATAAGTCCTCCAAGTTTCCATATCCGAGGAAAACGACTATTCGAATAGATAATGTTGACCCTGCAGGGGTGTACTTCTTCACACACGCTCTCGCCACTTATAGCCCTGTACACGTCATGTACCTCAGCAACCTTCAAGCGGAAGCCGGGAGAGGGTGTCGGCCACGACCTGCCTAACCACACAAGTCTCTCGTCCAGGTTTATCGCCTATTCGGGTTCCATCCGCAAGGAGATCCACTGGGGTGTCGCTCACGGCCCCAAACGATGTGTGCAGGGTTCCCAAGCCCACCATCTGGGTGCCACTTGGTACACCGTGCCACGGTGCCTAGTCTGTCCCAAGCCCGTCTCGTCGGACACCACCTGGTAGACAAATAGCACTACCTACAAACGCCAGAAACTAGTTGCAACTCCTGGACAGAGATCAAGTGGATTAATAAGCCGAGAGGGGCCGGATAACCGGAACCCAATGTGTGGTAGTAACTGTACTTGGATAACATACACAGAACTCAGTGCTTAGGGACGGTTCCAATGAGACAACCCACCATGTACTCCTACATGGCCTCTCATCGCTACCTTTACCAAAACGTGTTCACACACTTAGCCTTTGTCGGTAGGACATGTTCACCACTCCGATTCATTCCCGATGAATCAGACCTGACACAACTCTAAGCATAGCTGGCATAAAGAAAACAAGCATGGTTGAGTAGGCACATCAAGGCCCAAGCAACTCCTACTCATGCTAGTGGGTTTCAACTATTTACTGTGGCAATGACAGGTCATGCAGAGGAATGGGTTCAACTACCGCAGCAGAAAGTAGCAGTTTGAATCGTTGTTGTCCTAATGCAGTAAAAAGGAGCAGGAGCGTGAGAGTGGGATTTATCGAGATGCTCAAGGGGGTTTGCTTGCCTGATAGATCCACGAAGAAGCACTGCTCCTCAGACAGGTACTCGGGACACCTTTCGGAGTAGAACCTATCGAGAGGGGACGGTGCCGGCAATCAATAAACAACCATATGCAACAATATGATGCATGAAGATGACATTTCAAAGATGCTATGATTTTCCCTAATGCATCTAGCATCAATTTGGTTGAAGTCCATATGAACCAAGGGTTCATATGCAAACCCCAAGTTAAGTATATAACATGTCATTATTACGTTTTCACTTATACAACAAGTATAAGTTGGTTTTTCATGCATGAAACTGACATAAATGGATTCCTTGCATTTTTTTATGATTTTTCATATATAAATTATTTCATTCTGAGCTACGGTTTAATTTTTATGATTTTTAGAAGTTTTAACTATTTTCTGAAATTCTCTGAATTATTTTAAATCCAGAAAATCAATTACTGCGTCAGCGTGACGTCACAGAGGCGTCAGCAGGGTTGACCAGGTCAAACCTGACGTGTGGGGGCCACACGCCAGTGAGACTGGGGTTAACCCCGAGTCAAACCTGGGCTAATTAGCTTTGACTAAGCCCTGGGGCCCACTGGTCAGTCTCAGGGGGGGATTAGGCTGTGGGATTAGCACTAATGACAACCACGTCGGCGTCCGCCGGAGTTTGGCCGGCGGCGACCAAAACCGCGGCGGACGCTCACCGGAAACGCTGCTTCGGCGTCCATTCGACGCGCGGATGGGTGCTGAGGGTGGCTGGCGCTCGCGCGCATCTAGCAGAGTAGGTGGGAGGCCGTGGGGTGGACGGAGCTCGCCGGAGCAGGGCTCGCGGCGGTGGCCGGAGCTCGGTTGATGCGGGGTTGCGGCTGCAGCGCTTGAGTGAGCAAACGGAGTGGCTAGGCGGCCTCCTGGAGGAGCCAGGAGCGTGTCAGTGCCCCTGGAGCGAGCAGGAGAGGCTCTGGAGCACGGGCTCGCCGGCCATGGCGGACGGCGGCCTCGGTTTCATGGGCGATGAGGCTAGAGGAAGAAATCGAGTAGGGGAGGATGGGGGAAACGACAAGTAGCTCACAACGGTTCTGTTGATGCAATTGGCGAGCTCGGGGAGGCACTAGAGCGAGCGGAGCAACGAGGAGGATCTCCGGCGGTTGGCGATGGAAATAAAGATGGTGGCGTCGCTTCCGGCGTTCCGCGGGCGCGTGACTCGGTGGAGAGAGCGAGGGCGTTGAGGCGAAGCTCGTGGGCACGTCGGAGAGGCGAGGGGAAGGCAGTGGCCGCGGTGGTGCTTGTCGGCGGTGATGGCAGCGCTCGGGTGCGTGCGAGAGAGAGGACCGAGGAGGGGGATGAGCGAGAGGGAGTGAGAGGGGGGTCGGGGAGACTGCGTGGCGTCGTCCTGGGCGTCGAGGCAGCGGCGGGAAGTAGGAGGTGGCCGGGTGTGCGCCGGCGCGCGTCGGGCACGCACCGTGCATCCGACTGGCGGGAGGAAGAAGACCTCCCTGCCCCTAGTGGGCTGGGCCGGCCAGATGGGCTGCCAGATGAGCGCCAGGTAAGTGTTTTCTATTTTTTGTTTTCTTTTTCTAATTCTAACATTTGTTTTGACTCTAAAAGAAATGTTAAAACATTTCCATAAATGCTGAAAATATTTGTGGCATCTAGATATAATATTCCAGAGGCCCTCACCAATTCCCAACATTTTTGGATCCATTAAAATATTTATATAATTTAAACAGCTCCAAATCAAATATTTATGCATTGATTCAAAAATCCAAAATGTGTAGCAAAAATGTGCATCACCTCTGGTTGTTGTTCCCAACATTATCCAAAGAGCATGAACATTTTTGAAGAGCATTTTGGGTTCATTGAAAATCCATTTTAAAGTTGAACCTATTGGAAAAAACTTTGGTGCTAGGGTTTGCAACTTTCCCCATTTCAAATTTATTTGAAAGATTAAACATGATGCACAAGCAAGGCTAGGACATACCAGAACTAGGGATGTGACAACCCGCCCCCACTCGAAAAAATCCCGTCCCGAGATTCAGGAGTTGGCGGAAAGAAAGCGGGGTACTCAAGTCGAAGACGATCTTCTCGCTCCCAAGTAGCTTCTCTCTCGGAATGATGAGACCATTGAACCTTGAGAAACTTGATGTTATGACGTCGAGTGACACACTCTGCTTGATCCAGAATGCGAACGAGGTACTCTCGATAAGTGAGATTATCTTGGAGATCAAGCGTTTCGTGGTCCACTCCGCGGATGGGATCCGAGAAGCAACGCCTGAGTTGAGAGACGTGGAAGACATCATGAACTCGAGAAAGATGTGGGGGTAGTTCCAACTGGTAGGCAACCTCTCCTCGTTTAGCGAGAATGCGAAAAGGACCAATGTAACGAGGAGCCAACTTGCCCTTGATACCGAAACGATGGGTACCCTTCAAAGGAGTAACCCGAAGGTAAGCCTTGTCGCCAACTTCATAAGCCACTTCCTTATGACGACGGTCATACTGGCTCTTTTGACGAGATTGGGCTGTTTTCAAATTCTCACGAATGATGCGAACTTGCTCTTCTGCCTCCTGGATCATATCCGGTCCAAAGAATTGTCTTTCACCGGTTTCTGACCAGTTCAAAGGTGTTCGACATCTTCGTCCATACAGAATCTCGAAGGGTGCTTTCTTAAGACTGGATTGGTAGCTATTGTTATAAGCAAACTCGGCAAAGGGAAGACATTTCTCCCAATCCATACCGAATGAGATAACGCAAGCTCTAAGCATGTCTTCGAGAATTTGGTTGACCCTTTCCACCTGACCACTTGACTGAGGGTGGAAAGCGGTACTGAAGGAAAGATGGGTGCCCATGGCAGTTTGGAAACTTTCCCAGAAATGAGAGGTGAAAAGACTGCCACGGTCTGAATTGATCTCTAGTGGAACACCATGGAGTGACACTATTCGGGAGATATATAAGTCAGCGAGCTGACTAGCAGTGATACTCTCTCGAACAGGTAGGAAGTGAGCCACTTTGGAAAGACGATCAATGACTACGAAGATAGCATTATTTCCTTTCTTGGTCCTGGGAAAGCCGGTGATGAAGTCCATACCAACTTTGTCCCATTTCCACTCGGGAATAGCTAAAGGTTGAAGGGTGCCAGCAGGTCTTTGATGCTCTGCCTTAACGCGACGACAAAAGTCACAGTTGGCAATATACTGAGCGATTTCTCTCTTCATCCTAGTCCACCAGAACCTCTGGCGTAGGTCCTGATACATCTTTGTACTACCGGGATGAATCGTGAGAGGGGATTCACGCGACGACAAACGTCACAGTTTGCAATATTCCAGAGGCCCTCACCAATTCCCAACATTTTTGGAGCCATTAAAATATTTATATAATTTAAACAGCTCCAAATCAAATATTTATGCATTGATTCAAAAATCCAAAATCTGTAGCAAAAATGTGCATCACCTCTGGTTGTTGTTCCCAACATTATCCAAAGAGCATGGACATTTTTGAAGAGCATTTTGGGTTCATTGAAAATCCATTTTAAAGTTGAACCTATTGGAAAAAACTTTGGTGCTAGGGTTTGCAACTTTCCCCATTTCAAATTTATTTGAAAGATTAAACATGATGCACAAGCAAGCCTAGGACATACCAGAACTAGGGATGTGACAACAATCGCCCAATTCAATGCAGTGCCACACTATGCTTATCTCAAGCTCAAGATGCCCAGTCCACGTGGCGTCATAACAGTCAATGGAAATACAGAACGCTCCCTCCGTACAGAGGAGCACACAGCTGCCTTAGTAGCAGAAGTACAGAGCGGCCTTCTCAAGGAGAACCTTAATTCAGCTGCTGAGCCCACGGACACCGTCAAGAGGGTCCGAACTACCCTACAGCAGGACAGCTCGGATCGTCAGGAGCTAGACTAGCAATTTGGCCTCTGTCTCAGTCCTGGTCAAGTAGTGGCATTCGCACCACACGTACATAACTACACACTCAAAATTCCATGGGCATCGACGGAGGCATAGCTAGTTTGTGATCCGCAGTACGTCTCAACCGAAACTGGATATACACATACTTTCACTTTTATTCGTTTCCTTTTCAGGTTTCAATCTCGCAGGCCCCATCTGATAGCCTGATCACCAATCCTCTTGCAGGACGAACACACCAAGACGGCAGGAAACACAGAGGTACGGGGGATTTTCAAGGTGGTTTCGTTAATAATCACTCTATCTGTTTTTCAGGACCCACATGCAGCTCTCCCTTGGTTTTTGGCTTGTTAAATAGCATGTTGCTTATCGCACTACTTGTATCAATGTGCCTCGACGTATTAATCAAATTATAGTGAAAACAGTTCGAGGCTGGAGCTTTAGGGCCCCAGCTTATCACCTTTGCACCCTTTCTGTTTTCTTTTTTCTTTCTTTTTCTCTTCTTCTCCCCTGTGGGTAACCCTATCAGGTAGCACCCGTACACTTTGGTACGTTTGATGTTTGCCAGGGGCTTCATAGCACCCCACACTACGGCAACAAAAGTCCGAAACTTTTTATAGTATAGTTCGGCACCCCAAATTTAGCACTATATGCATTGGATCGGATCATGTCTTTGGTCAATAGTTGGGTTGCCCGGCTCCTGTACTTGATACCTTACGTTCCGCTATATCGGCTAAGGTAGTAAAGGGAGAACTACTACGATTGTGCCTTGGTTTACCCAAAGGAGCACCTCAGTAGAGAAAGCCGAAAACTGACTGTCATGATGCGGCAAGAGCCAGTCAGCTCTTCGGAGGTTGCAAATCGTTGGAGATTTCTTCCGCATTACTTAAAGGATAGGTACTTCCCGATCAGAAGCTTATAGCACTCTGGTTCGGATACTAGGGGCTGCGCCCATGTTTTTATTGTCGAACTCCGATGGCTAAGCGAGGGTGTTAAAGCCGCATTGTCTGATTACTTGGTTTGTTGCGCTAAACAAGTC
Organism: Triticum urartu; assembly: GCF_003073215.2. Lineage (NCBI taxonomy): Eukaryota > Viridiplantae > Streptophyta > Magnoliopsida > Poales > Poaceae > Triticum > Triticum urartu. Next base: position 678,102,595 of record NC_053023.1, on the reverse strand, counting down.
CTTCAAGGACCATATAATTGGATCAAGATTGTTTAGATTCCACCCCGAACACATCCGTACTACCAACGTGGGGGCAGAAGCCGACAACTGGCCAACCCTCAGATTTCATACAACATGGCCGCACAGGAGGTAAAATTTAAAACATAACAAACATTATATTACATAACAAAATTTGTTTCATCATACAAGGCAGAGACAATATGAATATATTCATTCGAATATAATGTCTTGCGCACATTGCGTCACCATAATGCGGGACCCCTCCAGGACGTCTTCAAAATACCGCTCCAGCGTGCGGTGCTCCTTGCCTTCAGGTGGCCCCTCGGTCACAAGCTTGATGGACGGTGGCAGCAGCCTCAACTTGCTCTATTAGGATACAATGCGCAAAATGGGCATTCATCCATCACGGATCAAACCCACAAAGACTACCTTCAAAGGAGTCATACCAGGTGTAGAGGCCCACTGTACGGGCTCAATCATGCTCGAGGTTGTCTTCAGATCTCCGGACAATTTCCGAAAAGAGGAGTTAATCTTTGACATAGTCCCCTTTCGCAGCGGCTATCACGCATTGCTCGGACGGACCGCAATCGCCCGATTCAATGCAGTGCCACACTAAGCTTATCTCAAGCTCAAGATGCCCAGTCCACGTGGCGTCATAACAGTCAATGGAAATACGGAACGCTCCCTCCGTACAGAGGAACACACAACTGCCTTTGCAGCAGAAGTACAGAGTGGCCTTCTCAAGCAGAACCTTAATTCGGCTGCCGAGCCCATGGACACCGTCAAGAGGGTCCGAACTACCCTGCAGCAGGATAGCTCGGCTCATCAGGAGCTAGACTAGCAATTCGGCCTCTGTCTCATTCCTGGTCAAGTAGTGGCATTCGCACCACGCGTACATAACTACACACTCAAAATTCCATGGGCATCGACGGAGGCATAGCTAGTTTGTGATCCGCAGTACGGCTCAACCGACACCGGATACACACATACTTTCACTTTTATTCGTTTCCTTTTCAGGTTTCAATCTCGCAGGCCCCATCTGATAGCCTGATCACCAATCCTCTTGCAGGACGAACACACCAAGATGGCGAGAAACGCAGACGTACGGGGGATTTTCAAGGTGGTTTCGTTAACAATCACTGTACCTGTTTTTCATGACCCACATGCAGCTCTCCCTTGGTTTTTGCATTGGCATGTTAAATAGCCTGTTGCTTATCGCACTACTTGTATCAATGCGCCTTGACGTATTAATCAAATTACAGTGAAAACAGTTCGAGGCTGGAGCTTTAGGGCCCCAGCTTATCACCTTTGCACCCTTTTGTTTTATTTTTTCTTTCTTTTTCTCTTCTTCTCCCCTGTGGGTAACCCTATCAGGTAGCACCAATACACTTTGGTACGTTTGATGTTTGCCAGGGGCTTCATAGCACCCCACACTACGGCAACAAAAGTCCGAACACTTTTTATAGTATAGTTCGGCACCCCAAATTTAGCACTATATGCATTGGCTCGGATCATGTCCTTGGTCAATAGTTGGGTTGCCCGGCTCCTGTGCTTGCTACCATATGTTCCGCTATATCGGCTAAGGTAGTAAAGGGAGAACTACTGCGATTGTGCCTTGGTTTACCCAAAGGAACACCTCAGTAGAGAAAGCCGAAAACTGACTATCATGATGCGGCGAGAGCCAGTCAGCTCTTCGGAGGTTGCAAATCGTTGGAGATTTCTTCTGCATTACGTGAAGGATCGGTACTTCCCGATCAGACGCTTATAGCACTCTGGTTCGGATACTAGGGGCTGCGCCCATGTTTTTATTGTCGAACTCCTATGGCTAAGCGAGGGCGTTAAAGCCGCATAGTCTAATTGCTTGGTTCGTTGCGCTAAACAACTCCTTCAAGGACCATATAATTGGATCAAGATTGTTTAGATTCCATCCCGAACACCTCCGTACTACCTACGTGGGGGCAGAAGCCGACGACTGGCCAACCCTCAGATTTCATAAAACATGGCCGCATAGGAGGTAAAATTTAAAACATAACAAACATTATATTACATAACAAAATTTGTTTCATCATACAAGGCAGAGACAATATGAATATATTCATTCGAATATAATGTCTTGCGCACATTGCGTCACCACAATGCGGGACCCTTCCAGGACGTCTTCAAAATACCGCTGTGGTGTGTGGTGCTCCTTGCCTTCAGGTGGCCCCTCGGTCACAAGCTTGACGGCATCCATCTTCGCCCACCACACCTTGACGCGGGCGAAGGCCATGCGCGCACCCTCGATGCAGGCCGACCTCTTGACGATGTCCAGTGGAGGGCAGGCACCTACCAACCGCTTCATGAGTCCGAAGTAGCTGCTGGGTAGGGCTTCAGCAGGCCACAACTGGATTACTAAATCCTTCATGGCCAGTTCGGCCACCCTATGCAGCTCCACCAGCTGTTTTAGCTAATCGGTGAAGGGCACAGGATGCTCTGGCGCAAGATATTGCAACCAGAACAATTTCTTTGTCGAGCTCCCTTCTTCGGCTTGGAAGAATTCCGTGGCATCGGACACACTGCGCGGCAGATATGCCCCTGGAGAACTCCGAATCCGGGTTAGTAGGAGATATTTCTTCTTCACATACTTGCTATGCATACTAAATGCCTTACCTGCTGTGATCTTCTTCACCTCCTGGATCTCCTGGAGGGCATCCTGGGCTTCAACCCGGGCTGCTTCCGTGCTTTGGCGAGCCTTTGAGAGTTCGGCCTCTCGAGCCGAAACATCTCCCTCCAAGGCCTCATACTTCTTCACAGCATCTTGGAGCTCATGCTGGACCTCGTTGACCCGGGCCTTGAGCTTCTTACGGGCGGCCTGCTCCTTGACAACCATCCCCTTGGCTTCGGCCAGGGCCTTCTTTAGGGCCTCGACCTTGGTCGTGACTTCTATACATATCATGACACTTCGGTCAATGCATATCATTTTACTTTTTTCGAATACATAACGGGTTATCACATACCTTGTTTTTCTTGGAGCTGCTTCCTCGCCTGGCCGAGCTCTTCTTCGGCCCGCTCCAGTTTCTGCTTTAGTCCGGAGACTTCGGCAGTGTGAGAAGTTGCGGCCAGCAGCGACGCCTACTTATTCACATTAGGCACAGTTTGGTTAGTTTCCTGTGAAATTTAATTGATCCTCTGTCTGGCTTTTCTTTCCAAACACCGGACAGTGTCTCAGGGGCTACTGTCTATGTGGGGATTTTCTCGGTTAAACGCCGCTTACCTCAAAACCTGTCAGTAGGTCACTGCAGGCTTTGGCCAGTCCATTTTTAACAGGCTGAACCTTCTCAATCACCGTATCCATAAGGATACGGTGTTCTTCCACAATGGAAGCGCCCCGTAGAGCTTCCAATAGATTGTCCGGCGCCTCTGGTTGGACAGAGGTTGCCGGTGGGACGGGCACGCCTCCTTCTCTTGAAGGAAGCTGCTTGTCGGACTCCGGGACCATATGGGTCTCCGGATCAGTGCTCATATGGGGGCCGAATGCAGCACGACCCCCATCGTTAGTCTCCATGGGGGTCTGTCCCCCCATGTGTCCGACGGCCGAGGTGTCTCCCTCCAGCGCCACCATGACGGGCTCCTGAACCTCTCCCTGGCCTAGGAAGGTCCTTTGGGAGAGCACCTCGTTGTCTCCATTGGCCTTGGGAGAGTAAGCGGCCGGCGGTGTCTCGCTGGCCATCTCCTTTGAGTCCAACGAGTCTCTTGATGAGGATCGTTGGGAGCTGTCGTGGGCCGGACTGCAATAACATGATTAAACCACATAAATATCATAAAATGGAAATGCCGGATAAATGGACGTGTATGAGTTCTTGGTACTCACGATGTAGCCAGGGGCTTGTTCCGGGGGCGTCGCTCCGGGCTGCTATCGACATCCCAGGTGGAACTGCCCACGAGAGGGCCTTTCCCCTTCTTGGGCACCTCCGCCTCCAGATATGTGGAGGCCTCCCTCTTCTTCCTCCCCCCATCAGGGGGAGATTCGCTTTCCTCCTCCTCATCATCGTCGTCTTCGGCGATGGAGGAGCGGGTCTTGTCTTCGGACGTCACGTCCGAAGTGCTCTTGCGGCGGGGGCCACTCCGGACCCCCTTGGCCCTCCCCTTGGCCTTCTTCTCTGACTCCTTATAGGGCGCCGACACCAGCATCTTCGCTAGACGTGGGATGACTGGTTCTTCAGGTAGCGCAGCCGGACACTGGATCCGCTTCGCCCTCTTCATCCATCCCTGAAGAAGCAATGATGATAAAAGTTTAGATATCCTCCTTAAAATAAACAAGTAGAGGATGCGTTAAAAAATTTACATCGCTGGCGGGGTGGTTAGTGTTGTGCCCGCGGTCCGAATCTATGGCTGGTGGTGTCTTGTTGCCCTTGAAGAGCAACTTCCAGGCATCTTCGTGAGTGGTTTCAAAGAGTCTCTTCAGGGTATGGTGCTTCTTCGGATCGAACTCTCATAAAGGGAGACTTCGGATTTGGCCCGGGAGAATCCGGCGAACTAGCATCACCTGGATTATGTCGACGAGCTTGATATCTTTGTCCACCATGCTTTGGACGCGCGTCTGCAGCGCTATCAGCTCATCTGATGAAGACCAATTCGGGCTCTTCTCGACCCAAGAGGTGAGTCGCATGGGAGCGCCGGAGTTGAATTCGGCAGCTGCGGCCCAGGTGGCGCCACGGGGTTCTGTGATGTAGAACCACGGTTTCTGCCATTCCTTGACAGTCTCCACGAAAGTGCCTTTTGGCTAGGAGACATTGGTCAGCTTGCTCACCATGGCGCCTCCGCACTCCGCGTGTTGGCCTTCCACCACCTTCGGCTTAACGTTGAAGACCTTGAGCCACAGCCCGAAATGGGGATGGATATGGAGGAAGGCCTCACACACGATGATGAACGCCGAGATGTTGAGGAAAGAGTTCGAGGATAGATAATGGAAGTCTATCCCATAATAGTACATCAGCCCGTGGACTGATACGTCTCCAACGTATCTATAATTTATGAAGTATTCATGCTATTATATTATCAACCTTGGATGTTTTATATGCACTTATATGCCATTTTATATGATTTTTGGGACTAACCTATTAACCTAGTGCCTAGTGCCAGTTTCTGCTTTTCCCATGTTTTTGAGTTTTACAGAAAAGGAATATCAAACGGAGTCCAATTGACGTGCCAATTTTTGACGATTTTTTATGGACCAAAAGAAGACCCCAGAGTAAAAGAGTTGGGCCAGGAGAGTCCCGGGGCGTCCACGAGGGTGGGGGGCGCGCCCACCCCCCGCCCACCCAGGCGCGTGGGCCTGCCTCGTGGACGCCTCGGGCACCTCCTTGACGTGAGACCGACGCCAAAAATTCCTATAAATATAGAAACCTCAGAAAATTAACCTAGATCGGGAGTTCCGCTGCCAGAAGCCTCCTTGGCCACCGAAAACCAATCTAGGCCCTCTCTGGCACCCTGCCGAAGGGGGCCATCATCACCGGAGGGCATGGAGGAGGATCCCGGAGGGGCCATCATCACCATGAAGGCCAAGGACCAGAGGGGGAGGCCATGGAGGAGGAAGAACAAGGGGGAGAACCTCTCCTCCTCTCTCTTGGTGGCACCGGAGTGCCATCGAGAGGGGAATCATCGCCGCGGTGATCGTCTTCATCATCATCACCATCATCATCTATTTTACGCGGTCCACTCTCCCACATCCCGCTGTAATCCCTACTTGAACATGGTGCTTTATGCCACATATTATGATCCAATGATGTGTTGTCATCCTATGATGTTTTGAGTAGATATCCTTTGTCTTTGGGTTGATTGATGATCTAGATTGGTATGAGTTGTGTGTTTTACTTTGGTGTTGTCCTATGGTGCCCTCCGTGTCACACAAGCGTGAGGGATTCCCGCTGTAGGGTGTTGCAATACATTCATGATTCTCTTATAGTGGGTTGGTGAGTGACTGAAACACAAACCCGAGTAAGGGGGTTGTTGCGTATGGGAATAAAGAGGACTTGATGCTTTAATGCTATGGTTGGGTTTTACCTTAATGATATTTAGTAGTTGCGGATGCTTGCTAGAGTTCCAATCATAAGTGCATATGATCCAAGTAGAGAAAGTATGTTAGCTTATGCCTCTCCCTCATATGAAACTGCAATAGTGATTACCGGTCTTGTTAACGATTGCCTTGGACAATTCCGCACACCGATCCACCATTATTCCACACTCGCTATTTATAATATTTAGTAATATATTCTAACTTCATGATAACAGCACCTACTTTTATATTTTAGCTCTCCGATATCATACAAAGTTATCCTCTTCATACCCACAACATAGTTTTATTTCTCATTGCTAGTTGGAAGCAAACATTCGGTGTACGTAGAGTCGTATCAGTGGCAGATAGGGCTTGAGAGAATATAGATCTTACCTTTAGCTCCTTGTGGGTTCGAAACTCCATACTTATCACTTTCACCTTTGGAAATTTCTATGATGATTCCTTGCACTTGGGGATTATCATGCTCTTTTCTGACGCCGTTACCGGGGAGCAATAGCGTGGGGTTGATATTCTCGTGTATGCTTGTTTTCTTTCTTCACTAAGTAGATTTTGTTTTTCCTTTTTGTTTCTGTTTAATTGTGGGTGAAACATACAAAAAAAATTAAAAGAATGAAAATACCAAAAAAATTTGCTTGCCTCTCATGCCTAAAAAGTTTTTGAAAAAAAGAAGTGATTGGAAAGTTATGCATTGAAGAAGTGAGGGTCGACCTTGAGCACTCGTGTTCATGCTCACGGAAACAATGTAGAATTTTTCATGTAAGTTTCTCTGTAAATAATTATCCCCTTATATATATATCAATTGTATTATAAAAATAATGTGCCAAGCCTTGGTTTTAGGATGATTAGATTGCTTGTTTACTATGTGCAGAACAAAAACAGAAACTTTGGCTGTAGCGCGTGATTTTACATTTTTTACTGGAAAGTCAAATGGGTATGAAAATGTTTGCACATTACTTATATACAAATTTTTAAAATTTTCAAATTTATTTCATAATTTTTGGAGTTACAGAAGTTTACTAAACCTTCAGATTACTACAGACTGTCCTGTTTTAGACAGATTCTGTTTTTCGTGTGTTGTTTGCTTATTTTGATGAATCTATGGGTAGTATCGGGGGGTATGAACCATGGTGAAGTTGGAATACAGTAGATATAGTTCTAATATGAAATTGTAATGAGTTTGTAACAGTACCTAAAGGTAGTGATTTGCTTTATTATATTAACAGATCTCACAAAGTTTTTGTTAAAGTTTTTTGTGGATGAAGTGTTCGAAGAACGAGGAGTTACCGATGTGAGAAGAATAAAGAGAGGCAAGAGCTCAAGCTTGGGGATGCCGAGGCACCCCAAGTAAATATTCTAAGGATACTAAAGCATATAAGCTTGGGGATGCCCCGGTTGGCATCCCATCTTTCTTCTTCAACAATTATCGGTATACCTCGGCTTTTGTTTTGTTCACATGATTTGTGTCCTTTGTGTTTTTCTTTTTCTTTAAGAACCATGCTAGTATGAGATGTCCCTTCATTGATTTATATAATTCTTAATGTGCTTCACTTATATCTTTTAAGTATGATCTTATAGAATTGCTCTTTGTGCTTCACTTAAATCTTTTGAGTATGGTTTTATAGAATACTTCGTGTGCTTCACTTATACATTTTGAGCTTGGACATTGGTTAGTTTATGTTAATTGTAGAATGCTACATGAACTTCACTTATATATTTTGGAGTATGAATAATACCATCATCTAAAGCGGGTTTGGAAGAGTGTCAACTTTAGGAACTAGTGATCCCGCCATTCCGAATGAGAAGAATTTTGCTTATGTGGAGAGTAGAAAAATTTATATGCTTGTAGATCGTGAAAAAGAATGCTTTATGTGATGGTTACGTTGTTGAATTCATTCATGGTGCTACTGAAAATTATTATGATGGAGGAATATATGCTTGTAGGAGTTGCAATAATACCAAGTTTTCCTCTCTATGTGCTTAAAGTTTTGAAGTTATACTTGTTTTGCCTTCCTATAATAGTTGATTCTTGTTCCCATAAATTGTGTGCTCACAAAATCCCTAGGCATAGGAATTGGGTTAGGTTTAAATTTTCTAGTCATATTCTTCCTGATGCTCTCTTTATGTTGCAATTCTTATCTTTTATGTGAGCATCATTGAAACCATCATGCCTAGCTAAAAGGCATTGAAGAAAAATGCTTGTTGGGAGACAAACCAATATTTACCCTTACTGTTGTTGTGTGTTTACATGAGTAATCGAATGTAGTAATCATGTTTTATAGCTTTTTTTTCAATAAAGTGCCAAGTAAGACCTTTGGGAAGACTTGGGTGAAAGTTAATGTGATCTTGCTGTAAAAAACAGAAACTTTGCGCTCACGAGATTAGCTGCCATTTTTTTACAAAAGAGTGCTTTGGTCCTGATTCTTTTTGAAGAACATTAATAGACAAATTCCTCACATACACCAATTTATTTCATAATTTTTTTGGTATCAGAATTATGGTTAGTGTTCAGATCATTACAGACTGTTCTGTTTCTGACAGATTCTGTTTTCATTGCATAGTTTGATTGTTTTCTAGTTTCTATGGCTTATATTTCTCAATATAAATTGTAGAAATGATATAGTAAAGTAGGCATTGTGTGAGAACAATTATGAACCTTGTATTTGACAGTACCAAAGTGAATGGTTTACTCTTTATCATACTAACCTATCTCACGAAGTTCCATTAAGTTTTGTGTGATTGAAGTTTTCAAGCTTTGGGTGAGATATCGATATGAGGAGAATAAGGAGAGGAAAGAACCTAAGTGTGGGTGTCAAAACTGGCGGATCTCGGGTAGGGGGTCCCGAACTGTGCGTCGAGGCCGGATGGTAACAGGAGACAAGGGACACGATGTTTTTACCCAGGTTCGGGCCCTCTCGATGGAGGTAATACACTACTCCTGCTTGATTATTATTGATGATATGGGTAGTACAAGAGTAGATCTACCACGAGATCGGAGAGGCTAAACCCTAGAAGCTAGCCTATGGTATGATTGTTTGTTTGATGAAGTTGTCTATCGACTAGCCTGGCCCTGGTTTATATAATGCACCAGAGGCCTAGGTTAACAAGAGTCCTAGCCGAATACGCCGGTGGGGAGAAGTCCTTGTCTTGATCGCCAAGTCTTGTGGAATATTCCTTGTATGCAGCAGCCGTCCGAACTGGCCCATGAGTATACGGCCACGGGGGTCCTCGGCCCAATCTATCAGATCGGGAGATGACGTGTTGAGTACCCCCTAGTCCAGGACACCGTCAGTAGCCCCCTGAACCGGTCTTCAAGTTAGGGACGCTCCTCGATTCTTCCGAACCGTTCTTCATCTTCGGTTGACGGTCTTGAAAACTGGTTCAACAAATCTTCTCATCTTCGATCTTGAGGATCGCCGAAATACATTCGGCGAGTTTACACGTCGGGTATCCGAGGAGCCCCTTTAAGTTTCCGGCCTTTGTTAATGCCTTGTTATTTTTACGCCACACCTCGGGTTTGAAGTTGTTCCTGGGAGGCAGTGTCCTCTTGCGTCCGAGCTCTAACGCCGGACTGCATTCGAGGTATCTTTCGTGGCCGAGCACCAATGCCGGACCGCTTCCGAGCTCCAACACCGGAATGTATCCGAGCTCCAACGCCGGACTATGTCCAAGCTCCAACGCCGGACAGTGTCCCAGCTCCAACGCCGGACCATATCCGAGGTGTTATATCACCTTGGTTCAAAAAAGTTGAAGGAGTTTAGCCGAGCTTAATGCCGGAAATGCCCTCTATGGAGCCAGCCACTAGCGCTCGAGCTTTATGCCGGACTGCTTTCGAGGTGGTGCACCACCCCGACTGTGGGCCGATTTTTTGTCAATATTTTTTATTATTGCAATTTATTCTCTGCCAAGATATATAGCCAGTAGCCCTCAAGGTGTGTATCGGTCTAAAACCCGAGATGCACATGAAGGATGACGTAAGACCGCTGATCCCAGTAGCCGCTGAGACTCAGGTTGATTTGGAAAATCGGCCAGAGGATCAAGTCCAAACTCGGCAGAATACTTCGGGACACTAAAAGCGGTGTGCTCAGTCCTCGAGACTCAGGTTGGGTGCGTCCGACCAACTTGAGGATCAAAATCTCCTCGGAAACTATATTGCACATAAAATTTTCTGCATTGGACAAGCAATGCAGTAGCCCCCGAGACACTGGTCGGGTGGCAACACCAGATCAGGGGATCGATGTGCCCCTTTAATATTTGTAAATAATAAGCCCGAAGCCCAGTAGCCCCCGAGCCTTAATGCGGGCACGGGTGGCCGAATTAAGGATCAATATCCATAGTAAAATCACAAATTATGTGTAATGACTCTATGTATCCAAGTACTTTACGTCATTAATGCTCAGATCCGCATTGTACAAAACTTTGTTGACCGACCATCGGCTTCCACCTCCTCGGCCAGTAGCCGAGGAGTGTTTGTCCTACTTTATAAAACCTTTATGAGGGCAAAGATTTACAACAAACAAGGCAATCTGGCCATACAGTTTTATAAACAAAGGTACGCAGAGAGTTATATTACTGTTTAACAGAAGAAATGTCTTCCAAAGAAAATAGTCCCGCTATCGGTTCCTTTCTTTGGGTTGTCATGCTAAGCATGATCATTAAACCTCAGCTCTAATGTAAGAGCAAAATATCGAGGATTTAGTTTGGGAGGCCAGTTAATAGCCCTCGGTAGTGTTCGGCGACAGTCGGGGTCAAGCCGTAAACACTTCGGCCAATGTTATGAACGGCCCGTCATTTAACATAGTCATCGGATCGCTGACCAGTTTACGCTTATTGTGATAGTCAGTTTTCGGCTTTCTCCACTGAGGTGCTTAACCATGTGAGCTGGAAGCACAATCGCAGTGGTTCTCCCTTTGCACGCCTAGCCGAGCAAAATGGAACGTAGGAAGCAAGTGCAGGAGCCGGGCAACCCAACTATTGACCGAAGACACAATTCGAAACCGATGCATATATAGCAATATCTGAGAATGTTTTTGCCGAATCCCTAAAGGTGTCCGGCGTTGCACTGCTAGACTAATGCTGGAAAAGCACAAATAGTTTAAAAGTGCCAAAAAGCTTGGAAAACCAAGAAACGTCAGTAAAAACATGACGTCCGAACAAGATCAAGTGTTCGGTGCCAATCCGAAAATTGGTCTTAGAAAAAAGAAGTGCTTCTGTCGTGCTTTAACATGATACATCCTGTCTCAAGACTTCGAGTGGGTCAGCCTACGGCTTCAACCTCCTATCCCGAGGGCGGATTACTTCTCATTAGGCCAGTTTAGCAAACTAAACTCTAGCGGCTTTGAGAGAGCAATTAGGCTCCCCGGCTAGTGACCGCACACTCGCGTCGAAAAAAGGAGTGATAAATAATAATAATAAAACTTTGCAACGACTAAGAAGAAGAACACTTATTATAAAACGGCTCAAATAAACTTAAGAGCCCCCAAGTGACTTGAGTAAAAGAATGATTCCATGTACCAAAGTACTTATATCATATCTATGTTCAACCGAACTTTAAACGCGTCTTAACCGACCGTCGGCTTCTCCCTCTTCGGTCAAGGACCGAAAAGTGTTATGTACTCCATCTGTCGAGAATATCGACGGTGTTTCCAATAACCAGGCAATCAGGCCATAAGGCTGTAACAGACAAAGCGCGCTCAGGGAACTTATGCTATATTACTGCAAAGTGTAAGAAGCATCTTCGAAGAAAATAGTACCCCCACCGATACCTTTCTTCGGCGCTCATTGTTATTATGAGACTTGTGCAATAGATTTTTTGTACTCATGAGTTCCGTTGTGTGCCGACCATCATTGAAAACAATAAGAGCGCTAGCTTTCGGCTTCACCCAGTCTGAGGTCTGGCTCGGGTGACCCGATCGTGACAATCGCAGAGGTGCTCCCTTTACTCCCTAGCCGAACAATCGGGAACGTAGGGGTAAACACAGGAGCGAGGCAACCCAGCTTGCAAATCTCTTAAGTCAATATGGTGCATATTGTGGCGTAATACACGAACAAGGAACGAAGCCGTACAAGTATAATCATATGCAAGAGGAAAAGCTTCATAAAGGAAGCCCCCAAGTTAATGGGGTATTTGAATTTATGCGTCACAAACAAACTTTGGACAAGAAAAAATTTTACAAGCAACTTTTTTCCAAAAAACTATAATTCTTGGTCGAACCGAACACAAGTTAGAAATTAAAGCTTTGAGCATGAAAGCGACTTAGCTGGTTAATGTGTTCGGTATTCATGACGCGGTCCGAGCTTGATGCGGGGCAAGGTTCCATCCCCCAAGCCGGTCCCGAGGTGGCGGAGCGGAGAGCTCGACACGCCGAAGTGGTGACATAGCACGGTCAATGCAGACCGGCAGAGTGACGCCGAAGTCCCCGGATCATTTTCTTGTGCACAAAAAATAGTGCAAACGGGAGATAATAGTAATAACGATAATTAAAAAAAATGTTGCATAATAAATAATTTATGCAAAGTGAGGAATAGAAGAAATATGGCCTGGCACCGAAGTCAATGTCGATGTAGGGCGTCGGCGTGATGTAGTAAAGGCGTGGCAAAGCCTGAATTCACAGGTCGGTCCGAGCTCCAGATGCGGCGTTCGCCGGACTATGTACGGAAACTGATCGAACCACCACGCGACCCCGTTAATACGGTCACCATTTGATAGACCTGATTTATTTGTTGTAGCAATCCGAAGGAAGATGGTTCCCAAAATTGGGACTCGCTCCGCACACCCATTGCCTGATGGGCGATAAAACGACGGCATGGCAATGCTGGTAAAGGTTGACTCGCCGAGGCAAAGCCCTCGGCCCAGCTAACGTGACGGAGCTGGTCGGCTAGTGACGCCGAAGCGTTCGATGTAGGTTGATGAAGAGATGGTGAAGCCCCCGGTCCAGCCGAGATGTCGAAGTAAGTGGGCGTGATGGACACCAGCTTGAAGAAGCAATAGTGCGGCCTTGTCGATGCAGGTCGTGACGTGGTCGATGCCGGCTTGATGAAGCGACCGTGCGGCGATGCCGGTATGCCGCTCCGTGTAATCCGTGGGGCGGCGATGTTGATGATGATTTATCCTTCGCGATGGCGAACTCTTGTTCGGCTTGCCGAGATGATGATCCGAAGAAATTGAGCTCGGCTCAATAAAGTGACAGCGTGTCTACCGCAGGTCGGCAGCCGTAGAGCAACGTTATCAGGCTGGTTTGACACCAGCGTGATGGTGAAGATCATATTGAAAAAGACTTCAAAATTAGCGGGACGCGTTTGGGAATAAAACACAATACCCCATACAAAACTTCCTTCAAAAAGGATGTCCGAAATCCCATTCATAAAAAAGATGAATTCAGGTTGGATTCGTTGTCGCGCAGAAAACAGATCCGAAAAGTGATGCATTAATCGGAAGGTTCCCGGAGTTTGGACGGTCGGATCAAGCTGAAACTTTGAGGGGTGGTAGAAATAGTAATTCCGCAGCCGATCAACGGTTGGATCTTTCAAAGGACGTCCGAGTTAGAAGCTGGACATCACACCCTAAACTCGTCCAGATTCCCGTCCAGATTTGACACGGCTCTGGTATATTATAGATTGCCGGAGATTCCTCCATCGGAACTCGACGAAATTTTGCATGGTCTTTGAAGACTCAATTCCGCACAATTCCACCAAAGGGATCGTCAAAGCGATGATCGAAGAGGTGGTGGCAGCGGATACAAGTTTGCTGTTTGGAAAAACAGCACGGTCGCTTGAGGGCAATGTTGACGTTGAGCCCCCGAGCTCCGTAGATGATTCCTCCATGATCTTGATAGAGATCGGAGTTGATGTTTGATGAAGGCCCTTGTCCGAACATGGTGATCCGAACACGGGGCGCAATTCTTGGTCGAACCAAGGTGACCAGTCGAGCTGGTGACGAAGATGCCGAAGTCGCAGTTGATCTGCAGGCGAGCCATCGATCCTTTTGTCGATCACACAGCGGAACCCTCAATGAAAGCACCAATGTCGGTGTCAAAACTGGCGGATCTCAGGTAGAGTGTCTCGAACTGTGCGTCGAGGCCGGATGGTAACAGGAGACAAGGGACACGATGTTTTTACCCAGGTTCGGGCCCTCTCAATGGAGGTAATACCCTACTCCTGCTTGATTAATATTGATGATATGGGTAGTACAAGAGTAGATCTACCACGAGATCAGAGAGGCTAAACCCTAGAAGCTAGCCTATGGTATGATTGTTTGTTTGATGAAGTTGTCTATCAACTAGCCTGGCCCTGGTTTATATAATGCACCAGAGGCCTAGGTTAACAAGAGTCCTAGCCGAATACGCCGGTGGGGAGAAGTCCTTGTCTTGATCGCCAAGTCTTGTGGAATATTCCTTGTATGCGGCAGCCGTCCGAACTGGCCCATGAGTATACGGCCACGGGGGTCCTCGGCCCAATCTATCAGATCGGGAGATGACGTGTTGAGTACCCCCTAGTCCAGGACACCGTCACTAAGCTTGGGGATGCCCGAGGCACCCCAAGGTAATATTCAAGGAAGACTCAAGCGCCTAAGCTTGGGTATGCCCCGGAAGGCATCCCCTCTTTCGTCTTCAAAACTATCGGTATACCTTACTCGAAGCTATATTTTTATTCGTCACATGATATGTGTTTTGCTTGGAGCGTATTTTCAATTTTACTTTCCATCTGAATAAAATCATTGGATCTGAATTATTAAATGAAAAAGAATCCTCCCATGGCTAGTTAATTATTTGACTACTCAGTGTCCTTCACTATTATCTTTTGGAGTAGTTTGTCATTTACTTACGTGCTTCATGTATATCCTACGAGTAAATGGTTGAATAATTAAATACCATAAATCTGAATTTATATATGTTTCATATGCTTATACCATGGGAGTAATGACTTCACATAGAATAAGTATAGGTAGTAAACTTATTGAAAGTTAGCAAACGTAGAATTGGTCACTTGAACAATTCATGAAAGAATATTGAAGGAAGAGAGATTTCACATATAAATATACTATCTTGGACATCTTTTGTAATTGTGAGCACTCATTAAAATATGACATGCTAAAAGGTTGATGTCAGACAAGGAAGACAACGTAATGGGTTATGTTTTCTTATAACCGAAATAAAGTATATTGTCTTGGATCATCCAACATGTTGAGCTTGCTCTTCCCACTCATGCTAGCCAAATTCTTTGCACCAAGTAGAGATACTACTTGTGCTTCCAAACATTCCTTAAACCAGTTTTGCCATGAGATTCCACTATACCTACCTATGGATTGAGTAAGATCATTCAAGTAAGTTGTCATCGGTGCATGTAATAAAAATTGCCCTCTAAATATGTATGATCTATTAATGTGGAGAAAATAAGCTTTATACGATCTTGTGATGTGGAAGAAATAAAAGCGACGGACTGCATAATAAAGGTCCATATCACAAGTGGCAATATAAAGTGTCGTTCTTTTGCATTAAGATTTCGTGCATCCAACCATAAAAGCGCATGAAAACCTTTGCTTCCCTCTGCGAAGGGCCTATCTTTTACTTTTATCTTCTACCTTATGCAAGAGTCATGGTGATCTTCACCCTTCCTTTTTACATTTTATCCTTTGGCAAGCACATTGTGTTGGAAGGATCCTGATATATATATCCAATTGGATGTAAGTTATCATGAACTATTATTGTTGACATTACCCTTGAGTAAAAGGTTGGGAGGCGAATCTATAAGCCCCTATCTTTCTCTATGTCCGTTTAAAACTTTGAACCCATAAATATCACGTAAGTGTTAGCAATTGTGAAAGATTAAATGATAGTTGAGTATGTGGAGTTTGCTAAATCAAAGCTCTGACATAGACCCTTCCTGAAAATAAAATGAATTGCAATTGTTTATTGACTGAGAATATAGTTTGTTAGTTTCAAGAAAGTTTGTGATCTATACTTTAACATGTGAATAGCTTGTTACTTGATCATGAAAAGTTTTATGAAGATGAGCTACTGTTATGATATATAATGATGCTAGAAAAAGTGATTAGAAGTATCATTGATGAAACTTATGCACTTGCTAGCATTCACACTTCATAAATTATTTCTTTTATCATTTACCTACTTGAGGACGAGCATGAATTAAGCTTGGGGATGTTGATACGTCTTCAACGTATCTATAATTTATGAAGTATTCATGCTATTATATTATCAACCTTGGATGTTTTATATGCATTTATATGCTATTTTATATAATTTTTGGGACTAACCTATTAACCTAGTGCCCAGTGCCAGTTTTTGTTTTTTTCCTTGTTTTTGAGTTTTACAGAAAAGGAATATCAAACGGAGTCCAATTGACGTGCCAATTTTTGACGATTTTTTATGGACCAAAAGAAGACCCTGGAGTAAAAGAGTTGGGCCAGGAAAGTCCCGGGGCGTCCACGAGGGTGGGGGCGCCCCCCAGGCACGTGGGCCTACCTCGTGGATGCCTCAGGCACCTCCTTAACGTGAGACCAACGCAAAAATTCCTATAAATACAGAAACCTCAGAAAATTAACCTAGATCGGGAGTTCCGCCGCCAGAAGCCCCCGTGGCCACCGAAAACCAATCTAGGACCTCTCTGGCACCCTACCAGAGGGGGCCATCATCACCGGAGGGCATGGAGGAGGATCCCGGAGGGGCCATCATCACCATAAAGGCCAAGGACCAGAGGGGGAGGCCAGGGAGGAGGAAGCAGAAGGGGGATAACCTCTCCTCCTCTCTCTTGGTGGCACCGAAGTGCCATCGAGAGGGGAATCATCGTCGCGGTGATCGTCTTCATCAACATCACCATACTCATCTCTTTTACGTGGTCCACTCTCCCGCACCCCGCTGTAATCCCTACTTGAACATGGTGCTTTATGCCACATATTATGATCCAATGATGTGTTGCCATCCTACGATGTTTTGTGTAGATATCCTTTGTCTTTGGGTTGATTGATGATCTAGATTGGTATGAGTTGTATGTTTTACTTTGGTGCTGTCCTATGGTGCCCTCCGTATCGCGCAAGCGTGAGGGATTCCCGCTATAGGGTGTTGCAATACGTTCATGATTCGCTTATAGTGGGTTGGTGAGTAACTGACAAACAAACCCGAGTAAGGGGGTTGTTGCGTATAGGAATAAGGAGGACTTGATGCTTTAATGCTATGGTTGGGTTTTACCATAATGATCTTTAGTAGTTGCGGATGCTTGCTAGAGTTCCAATCATAAGTGCATATGATCCAAGTAGAGAAAGTATGTTAGCTTATGCCTCTCCCTCATATGAAACTTCAATAGTGATTACTGGTCTTGTTAACGATTGCCTAGGACAATTCCGCACACCGATACACCATTATTCCACACTCGCTATTTATAATATTTAGTAATATATTCTAACTTCATGATAACAACACCTACTTTTATATTTTAGCTCTCCGATACCATACAAAGTTATCCTCTTCATACCCATAACATATTTTTATTTCTCATTGCTAGTTGGAAGCAAACGTTCGGTGTATGTAGAGTCGTATCAGTGGCAGATAGGGCTTGAGAGAATATTGATCTTACCTTTAGCTCCTTGTGGGTTCGACACTCCATACTTATCACTTCCACCTTTGGAAATTGCTACGATGATTCCTTGCACTTGGGGATTATCATGGACGAAAGGGTGGAGTGGAAACCCTAGCCCGCGGAGGAAATGAGGGATTAATACCAACCTCTCATTGGGCTTCGGTGTGGGGATGACTTGCCCCTGGGCTGGAAGATGGTGGGCGATTTCCTTCACCAGTCACCCCTCTGCCCGAAGCTCAGTAATGCCCTTCTCCTTGACGGAGGAGACCATCCACTTGCCTTAACCTCTGGATCCGGACATGGTTGAGTGCTTGCTCGAGTGGAAAGAAGATGAGAACTTGGGCGCTGGAGCTCAAGAGTGGAAGGGCAGAGGAAGAGAGAAGGTGTGGGAGAAGAAGGGGGAATCCTAATCCCCTTATAAAAGTAGTGAATATCGAACGCCTCCCAACTCGCCCTAAATCTCGCCTATTCCCAAGGGCTGTGTAAATGTCACGGTTGGGTTACCCATGCCCGCATTGTTGAAAATCCCAAAATAAGGGGACACAATCTCTGCTTTGACAAGACGTGCCAATGGAAACCGCATCTTGAAGCGGCGAACGGCGGACAAAAATGGTTCGATATAATGACAGGACAGACGTGATGTCATCTTACAAAAAGTTGTCAGTAGATGGGGTTCATGAAATATTATACTCTCCACGGCTGTGTGTGTAGTACTTTTGTTGCAGATCCGGATATGTTCGTTTCATCCGAAGGTTATCTTGGAGTATTTGAAAAGGGGAACCCACCTTGCAATGCCGAAGACAATCTGCGCGCTGGACATATCGTCATCGAAGCCTGGTTTAGGGGCTGCTGAGGGAGTCCTGGACTAAGGGGTCTTTGGGTGTCCGATCTATTGGATATGGGCCGGACTGATGGGCCATAAGGATACAAAGACCGAAGACTCTACCCGTGTCTGGATAGGACTCTCCTTGGCGTGGAAGGCAAGCTTGGTGACCAACTATGAAGATTCCTTTCTCTGTAACCGACCTTGTGTAACCCTAGATCCCTCCCGTGTCTATATAAACCAGAGGGCTAGGTCCGTAGATAGGTCGAATCCTGAATAATCATAGCCAGGTTAGACTCTTAGGGTTTAGCCATTACGATCTCGTGGTAGATCAACTCTTGTAATATTCATATTCATCAAGAGCAATCAATCAGGACGTAGGGTATTACCTCCATAGAGAGGGCCCAAACCTGGGTAAAACATTGTGTCCCCCGTCTCCTGTTACCATCGATGCTAGACGCACAGTTCGGGACCCCCTACCAGAGATCCGCCGGTTTTGACACCGACAAACATCACTATGTTGATCATATCTACTATATGATTCACGCTCGACCTTTCGGTCTCAGTATTCCGAGGCCATATCTGCATAAGCTAGGCTTGTCAAGTTTAAGCCGAGTATTCTGTGTGTGCAAAACTGGCTTGCACCCGTTGTATGTGAACGTAGAGCTTATCACACCCGATCATCACGTGGTGTCTCAGCACGAAGAACTGTCACAATGGTGCAAACTCAGGGAGAACACTTATACCTTGAAATTTAGTGAGGGATCATCTCATAATGCTACTAACGTACTAAGCAAAATAAGATGCATAAAAGATAAACATCACATGCAATCAAAATATGTGACATGATATGGCCATCATCATCTTGTGCCTTTGATCTCCATCTCCAAAGTACCATCATGATCTCCATCATCACCGGCATGACACCATGATCTTCATCATCTTGATTTCTATCAATGTGTCGTCACATGGTCATCTCACCAACTATTGCTTTTGCAACTACTGCTATCGTATAGCGATAAAGTAAAGCAATTATATGGCGCTTGCATCTTATGCAATAAAGACACAACCATAATGCTCCTGCCAGTTGCCGATAACTTCAACAAAACATGATCATCTCATACAACAAATTATATCTCATCACATCTTGACCATATCACATCACAACATGCCCCACAAAAACAAGTTAGACGTCCTCTACTTTGTTGTTGCAAGTTTTACGTGGCTGCTACGGGCTGAGCAAGAACCGTTCTTACCTACACATCAAAACCACAACGATTTTTCGTCAAGTGTGCTGTTTTAACCTTTAACAAGGACCGGGCGTAGTCACACTCGATTCAACTAAAGTTGGAGAAACTGACACGCGCCAGCCACCTGTGTGCGAAACACGTCGATAGAACCAGTCTCGCGTAAGCGTACACGTAATGTCGGTCCGGGCCGCTTCATCCAACAATACTGCCAAATAAAAGTATGACATGCTGGTAAGCAATATGACTATTATCGCCCACAACTCTTTGTGTTCTACTCATGCAAATAACATCTACACATAAACCTGGCTCTGATACCACTATTGGGGAACGCAGTAATTTAAAAAATTTCCTATGCACACGCAAGATCCATTTAGGTGATGCATAGCAATGAGAGGGGAGAGTGTTGTCCACGTACCCTCGTAGACCATAAGCGGAAGCATTATGACAACACGGTTGATGTAGTGGTATGTCTTCACAATCCGATCGATCCTAGCACCGAAGATATGACACCTCCGTGATCTGCACACATTCAGCTCGGTGACGTCCCACGAACTCTAGATCCTGCTAACGTCGAGGGAGCGTCAGCACGACGGCGTGGTGATGGTGATGATAAAGCTACCGGCGTAGGGCTTCACCTAAGCACTACAACGATATGACCGAGTTGGAAATCTGTGGAGGGGGCACCGCACATGGCTAAAACAATCAACTTGTGTGTCTATGGGGTGCCCCTCCCCCGTATATAAAGGAGTGGAGGAGTGGAGGGCCGGCCCTCTCTATGGCGCGCCCCAAGGGGGGTTCCTACTCCTAGTAGGAGTAGGTTTCCCCCTTTCCCTAGTTGGAGTAGGAGAAGAACGAAGGGGAAGAGGGAGAGAAGGAAAGAGGGGGGCGCCGCCCCCTCCCTAGTCCAATTCGAACCAGCCCATGGGGGGCGCAGCCATGCCTTGAGGCCCTTCTCTCCTTTCCCGTATGGACCATTAAGGCCCATTACTTCCCCGGTGAATTCCCGTAACTCTCCGGTACTCTGAAAAATACCCGAATCACTCGGAACCTTTCCGATGTCCGAATATAGCCTTCCAATATATCGATCTTTACGTCTCGACCATTTCGAGACTTCTCGTCATGTCCGTGATCTCATCCGGGACTCCGAACAACCTTCGGTAGATCAAATCACATAACTCATAATACAAATCGTCATCGAACATTAAGCGTGCGGACCCTACGGGTTCAAGAACTATGTAGACATGACCGAGACACATCTCTGGTCAATAACCAATAGCGGAACCTGGATACTCATATTGGCTCCTACATATTCTACGAAGATCTTTATCGGTCAAACCACATAACAACATACGTTGTTCCCTTTGTCATCGGTATGTTACTTGCCCGAGATTCAATCGTTGGTATCTCAATACCTAGTTCAATCTCGTTACCGGCAAGTCTCTTTACTCGTTCCGTAATGCATCATCTCGTAACTAACTCATTAGTCACAATGCTTGCAAGGCTTATAGTGATGTGCATTACCGAGAGGGCCCAGAGATACCTCTCCGATACACGGAGTGACAAATCCTAATCTCGGTCTATGCCAAATCAACAAACACCATCGGAGACACCTGTAGAGCATCTTTATAATCAGCGAGTTATGTTGTGACGTTTGATATCACACAAGGTGTTCCTCCGGTATTCGGGAGTTGCATAATCTCATAGTTAGAGGAACATGTATAAGTCATGAAGAAAGCAGTTGCAATAAAACTAAACGATCGTTATGCTAAGCTATTGGATGGGTCTTTTCCATCACATCATTCTCTAATGATGTGATCCCGTTCATCAAATGACAACACACGTCCATGGCTAGGAAACTTAACCATCTTTGATTAACGAGCTAGTCAAGTAGAGGCATACTAGGGACACTTTGTTTGTCTATGTATGCACACATGTACTAAGTTTCCGGTTAATACAATTCTAGCATAAATAATAAACATTTATCATGATATAAGAAAATATAAATGACAACTTTATTATTGCCTCTAGGGCATATTTCCTTCAACAACGGTTCTACGACACAACGCACAAGGGGATCTAGAAGCTGCTTTTTAAGAAGCAGAAATCATGGCCAAAGTCCTCAGACGACACCGGCATCGATTGCAACCATCTGGCCTCTGAGGTAAATTCCTGAACTTCTGAATACCAATTGACTTTGCCAAACCTCAGAGAGAAATATTGAACAATCCATCCTCAAACAGGTCTGGATTAAGAAAGCGAAGCAAATCCGATGTCCGGCTCCACTTCCCGAAGACCCAACTAGTCCTCTACTGATGAGGATGCTGGTCCCGGCGCCATACCAGGCGCCGGCCAAGAAGGACATGAAGAAGAAGAAGAAGAAAGAAGAGGGCACATTGGACACAATGTCCGGGGAGGTCGAAGCCCAGTCCTCTGACGATGACGACGGCGAGGAGGAGGAGGAAGAAGAAGAAGATCCTCCCCGCAAGGGTAAGAAGAGGGCGGCCTCTGAAGATCTAGAGGCCGAAGTATCCAAAAGGGACAAAATTACCCTCCCCAATGACTCAGAGTCAGACGTTGAGGTCATCCTGAAGCATCATCACCGGACTAAGCCCTAGGCTGATTCGTAAGTAGTCCAGGATTTATCACACTCATTCAATCTCTTCATGCACTGTGATAATAACTCTAAGTTCTATTTTTAGTCCCGCCCGCTATCTCCCCCAGCTATCCTCATCTACCGTCAGAGATGATGGAGAACGAGTCGCCTCCATTAGCTTCCCCGCCGTCTAGGGCAGACAACACCGAGGTGTCGTCCCATAAACCCTCCTCGGGCTTTAAAGAGATGCGGGGGGACCACTTAACGGCGTCGGAGGGCAAGACCTCGGCTGCCGAAGGACTGGGGGGGGGTATAGCTTCCCCGAAGACCAGCGATAGGGGCCCTGGTCAATCCATCCCCCAGCCGCATACTATTCCGGAGACGCACAAGGCTTCGGAATCTGGTGAGCAACCCCCTACCAGGGAGGGGAGAGCGGTGACCTCCGCTAATACGGAGGCGTTGAATACCATGGTGGGTGTACTTCAGAGTGCATCCGTCTTGGATGAGCACCATATCCTGATGGGTGCGGTGGCTGAGAAGATTTGGTCCGCCGAGAGCGGGCTGAGCGAAGCCTTTTCCAGTCTGCTAGCAGGCTTTGAGGTACACAATGTAATGTTTTTGCTTATTTTTATGAGAAATATGCCTATATATAGAAAGTAGCCCCTGAGGCTCTGTTCAGTTTTGTGAAAGAAAAGTGAACAGAGAATCAATAATCCTGCTATCAGGTGGTAACACTGTTTTATTTGAATTTAAAACAGGCTTCTTTGTTAGAGGCGACGGCCCAGTCAGCCGAAATTTCCGAACTCAAATGGAAACTGGAGCGAGCCGATGAGGATCTAGTCCTTGTTAACACGCGGCTCGACCAGGCACAAGGTATGCGATACATCTTGTGTTTGTGTCTATGTATGTCCGCTTTCTCTGAAAATTCAAGAGCTGTAATGTGCATGTTTGTACAAGTGGTGCCGCCGCGGTAGAAACCCTCAGGGGAGAACTTGCTCATGCCAAGAAGCAAGTAAGGGAAAACAAGGCAGCTGCCGATAAGACGGCTGCGGATTTTACGGCCGAACAGGCCGCCCGGCGCCGTTTTGAAGACCGGGTGACCGAGATGGAGCAACAACTCAAGGACACTACCGCTAAGTGCAAGTCGTTGGAAAAGGAAAATAAGGCGAAGGGGACCGAACTCGCCAAGGCCCTTCAAGGCGCTTCAGAAGCGCAATCTGAATCCCACGCAGCGTGCGAGGAAATCCGTTGCGCCGGTCAGATAGCGGCTGGTAAGCATTTTCTTTTACAGGCTTAATTTTGGGATCGGAAGTATGCCTTGCTTAATCGACTGTGGAGTTCTCCAGACGTATATGTGGATCTGCCGAAGAGTGTCGCGGACGCCGTCCAATTCTTCGACGCCCAGGAGGAGCATGCGACACAGAAGCTTTTCTGGTTGCAGTTTGTGGGGCAGGAGCGTCCCGTACTACTAAATGACCAGATGGCACAGTGGGCGGAGCTGCATAAGATCTCCGGGGCGGCCATGAAGGACGTCATAGTTTGGTTGTGGCCTACCGAAGCCATTCCAGATAGCTACGTCGGCCTCGTGCGGTGTCTCGTCGATGTGCTACCCCTGATTGAGGCCGTCAAGAGGTGGTCCTGTATAGAAGGAGCGCGCATGGCTTTCACCCGTGTCAAGATGCATTGGGTGAAAATGAATGCCGAAAAGGTTGCAGTTGAGGGTCCTCCCGAAAGCAAGGCCCACCGCACACCAGAGCACCCTTTTGAGGATTTACTAAAGGGTGCCCGCCTTGTAGAGGTCCAATGCTCTAAGGACGTAGTGTTCAAATAAAAGAGTCCGAACTGTCCGGAGGTCTGTATTATGAACTAAGTATTTTGTAATATATTCACTCCTTTGATGAAGAAGTTTTTATCCTCCTGTGCGGTCATTTTATTATATTTGAGAGTTCCCAGTTGTCGGCTTCAGCCCCCATGTAGATGCTACTGGGGTGTTCGGAATTGCACATAACTACACTTAATCCAACGTCTTGGCCCGTGAAGGAGGTGTTAGTGCGGCGAACCAGGCAATCAGATTATTCGGTTTTATTGCTCTCACTTAGCTATAGGAGTTTGACAATGGGTCTATTAGGTAGCCCCTAGTATGTACGCGGCTACCCTAATGCAGATGCGTTACATATGTGACCGGGAAACGATCCTTCATGTAATACGAAAAAACCGCCAAGGATTGTAGTGAATCGCCGAGTGGCTGACCAGCTCTCGCCACATCATGACAGTCAATTTTCAGCTTTCTTTACTGAGGTGCTTAACTGGAAAAACTAGAAACACAATCGCAGTAGTTCTCCCTTTACTACCTTAGCCGATTAGAATGAACGTAAGGCAGCAAGCACAGGAGCCGAGCAACCTAACTATTGACCAAAGACATGATTCGGAGCTGATGCATATAATGCTGAGCTCGAGATGCCGAATTGTGCTGTAAAGCTATTTGGACTTTTGTATGGCAACACATATGTTGCCTTGTAGAGCCCCTGGCAATTTTATGCCGAGGTGTGTACGTGAAACCACTTAATAGGCGGAATGAAAAAAGATACCTGATAAGAAGTTTGGTTCACTAAAATCTGATTGATACATCAAAACGTAATCCTACAGAAGGTACCATAATCACCAAGGCCATTTTACATGCCAGGGGTCTAAGGCTAAGGGGAAAGCTCTATACAGGTTCTTTGAACAAAGTTATGGTCTTCCTGCCACACATCTGCGATGCTTTTCACCCGAATAAGAAAGATTCCTTTAAAGGAATGGTCTTCGGCCATGTATACGGAACCGGGCTCGGAAAGAGTCCTCGGGGGTCTGAAGAATAAGTGGGTTTTGATTCACATGTGGCAAAAAAGGAAAAGATGATTAAAGAAAGGGCCAGGCCGTGTAAGGTCGAACCCTTGTATAGGCTTGCCCGTATATTGCCTCCGCCGATGCCCAAGGTATTTTGAGTGCATAATTGTGCATGCGTGGTACAAATTTCGCTGATGTACATGGCAGTTGATGAATGCTAGGCTACTAATCCAGCCCTGAAATTGCCGGACAATCGGTATGTAGAACTGACCGGTCCTGCGTGGAGAAGACCGATGGCCTAATAGCCAAGGGGATGTGCAGCTTCATAGGGCCGCTTTGTACTTTGGCCGCAATGGCCGCTGTGTGCTCCTCAATATGGAGGGAACTCTCCATATTTCCATTGTTTGTAATGATGCCACGTGGACCAGGCATCTTGAGCTTCAAATAAGGGTAATGCGGGACCGCATTGAAGCGGGAAAAAGCGGTTCGTTCGAGCAGTGCATGATAGCCGCTGCCGAAGGGGATGATGTTGAAGATCAAGTCTTCGCTCTGGGAGTTGTCCGGCGAGCCAAAGACTACTTCCAGTGTGACTGAGCCTGTGCAGCAAGCCTCTTTGCCAGGTATTACTCCCTTGAAGGTAGTTCTAGTGGGCTTGATTCTTGACAGATCAATGCCCAGTTTGCGGACAATGTCTTGGTAAAGTAAATTGAGACTGCTGCCACCATCCATGAGGACTCGTGTAAGGTGGAACCCTCCGATGGTTGGATCGAGGACTAGAGCTACCGAACCTCCATAAAGGATACTGGTTGGATGGTCCTTTCGATCGAAGGTGATCGGACATGACGACCATGGGTTAAATTTGGGGGCGTCCGGCTCTATGGCGTAGACGTCCCGTAGTGCGCGTTTGCGCTCCCTCCTAGGGACATGTGTGACATATATCATGTTTACCATCTTTACCTCAGGGGGAAATTGCTTCTATCCCCCTGTGTTCGGCTGACGAGACTCTTGGTCATCGTCGTCGCTTGGCGACCCTTTTCCCTTGTGTTCGGTGTTAAGCTTGCCGGCTTGTTTGAAGACCCAACAACTTCTGTTGGTATGATTGGCGGGTTTATTAGGGGTGCCATGAATCTGGCAAGGACAATCAAGTATTCTCTCTAGACTGGATGGGCCATCTCTGTTTGCCTTGAATGGATTTTTCCGTTGACCGGGTTTGGAGCCGCTAAATATGGCGTTAACCGCCATGTCTTGCGTTCCTTCATTGTTGTTTTGATGCTTATGCTTGTCGCGTCGTGGCTTGCCGTTGCCATCCCTGGTTTCGGAGGTAACAGGGCGCTGGTGCTATTGCTCCTGCGAGCGAGCCAACTGTCTTTTCCCATGCAAAAATGGGTCATAAGTGCAGAGATGGCTGCCATGGAGTTCGGCTTTTATTGGCCGAGGTGTTGGGTGAGCCACTCGTCTTAGATGCTATGTTTGAAGGTCGCGAGGGCTTATGCGTCCGTACAATCCATAATCTGGTTCTTTTTAATTAGGAACCTTATCCAAAGCTGTCGGGCCAATTCCCCGGGTTGCTGGATTAGGTGGCTAAGGTCATCGGCATCTGGGGGCTGAACATAGGTACCTTGGAAGTTGTCTCCGAATGCATCCTCCAGGTCCTCCCAACTACCAATAGGATTTTCTGGTAGACTGTTCAGCCAGTGCCGTGCTGGTCCCTTAAGTTTGAGGGGAAGGTATTTGATGGCGTGTAGATCATCACCGCGAGCCATGTGAATGTGGAGAAGAAAGTCTTCAATCCATACTGCGGGATCTGTTGTGCCGTCGTATGATTCGATGTTCATGGGTTTGAACCCTTTTGGGAACTGGTGATCCATTACCCCATCAGTGAAGCACAGGGGGTGTGCGGCGCCCCTATAGCGGGCCATGTCATGGTGCAGTTCGAATGAAGTCCGTATGTGGTTTTTGGCCGGGGCGTGGCTATACCTGCAACACCGGGATTGATAACCGTCCTCTCGTGCCGGGGCGTGCCCCCGTGATCCATAGATTGATCTAGTTTGACCTGCTCTATTTTCCAGGTCTTGTCGCGGGTCATATGTATACCCCGAGCTGTCGTTTCTCTGCTTTTACGGCGAGGTGGAGCGAGCTGGTCTTCAGCCTGAGTTGTTGTTCTGCCCTGGCCACATGGTGGTCAGTTGGGTCTGTCAGCCGCGTTATGTGCGGGCGGTATGGGCTCCAGCGCCTCGTCATTGAATTAGGGTAGTAGTTTACACTTAGGGTAACTCTTTGTTGGGCGTTCGAGGCCGTACTCTTCGGCTGCCAACATATTAGTCCATCTGTCATTGAGCAGATTTTGGTCAGCTTGCAGCTGTTGCTATTTCTTTTTCAGGCTTCTAGCCGTGGCTATTAGCCGGTGCTTGAAGCGCTCTTCCTCGAGGGGTTCCTCTGGCACGACAAAGTCTTCATCGCCGAGGCTTACATCGTCCTCGGAGAGTGGCAGATAATTGCTGTCCTCCGAGTCTTCGTTCCCTGCTTGCTCATTGGGATCAATTTGCCCGTCCTCCCGATCATCCTGTTCGGATGTTGGCCCAATGGGGGCTTCTTGGTCTTCGGCGTTCTCCGGAGTATCATTGTTCCTGGTGCCGGTGTCACTATTCTTAACGCGACGCGATTTAGAGCGGCGCCGCTGGCGTCGATGTTTCGGTGGTATCTCTGGAGGTTCATCCTCGACTGGGTTTTTCTCCTCATTGCCGTCGCTGTTTTTAGGTGTGTCCATCATGTATATGTCATACGAGGAGGTGGCCGTCCAACATCCAAAACCGGCGGGTTTTGGGCCTGCTCCTCTCCGGCATCGTCGTCCATACCGTTGATGTCTTCGGAGGCGCAATCAAGCATGTCGGTTAGGTCCTCGACAGTGGCTATGAAGTGGGTGGTGGGTGGGAAGTAGAATTCCCTATTTCCAGCACCTAGTCTGGGCTGGGCGTGGTTTAGAAGCGATTCCTCTGTGATGACGAGGGATCGCATTAGGTCCAAAGCCTTGTTTAAGAGCGGGGTTTGGACATGGTCGGAAGTTTCTGGGCCGAGCACACATGACGCGGGCCTCCAGGGTTTAGAAGTGGTATCCGGAGAAGAGTCCAGTCTTGCAATGATTGCCAGAGACGCTATTCTCCCTGGTTTTCTGGTGCTGAGCTCTAAGGCCGCAGAGAGTCCGGCAGGCTCTAGACTCCCGACTTCGGACCTGATGACATGCTCCATATCTAAGGACGGAGTGGTGGTTGAGGCCGTGAACCCTTGGAAAATCAAGTCTCCTCGGATATCAGCGACATAGTTCAGATTTTCAAAATTGATCTGATGACCGGGGGCGTAGCTGTCGATCTGCTCCAAATGGCCAACCGAGTTGGCCCGCAGTGCGAAGCCTTCGAATACAAAGATCTGGCCGGGGGGGGGGGAATCTCCCTCACGGCAGCATTGTTGTAGATGATTGATGGAGCCATTGAGCCTTTCAACGACGGCATAGTGAAACACTCAATGAAAGCACCAATGTCGGTGTCGAAACCGGCAGATCTCGGGTAGGGGGTCCCGAACTGTGTGTCTAAGGATCGATGGTGATAGGAGACAAGGGACACGATGTTTACCCAGGTTCGGGTCCTCTTGATGGAGGTAATACCCTACGTCCTGCTTGATTGACTTTGATGAGTATAGGGGTTACAAGAGTTGATCTACCACGAGATTGTAATGGCTACACCCTAATTGCCTAGCCTGTATGATTATGATTCTGTCTCTACGGACTAAACCCTCCGGTTTATATAGACACGGAGGGGGCTAGGGTTGTACAGAGTCAGTATACAAAGGAAGGAATATTCATATCCGCGTGCTAAGCTTGCCTTCCACGCCAAGGAGAGTCCCATCCAGACATGAGGGAAGGCCTTCTATCTTGTATCTTCACGGCCCATCTGTTCAGCCAACATCACATAGCCCGGACACCCGAGGACCCCATAGTCCAGGACTCCCTCAGCTGCACCGTCGTCGGCCAGCATGTCGCCCTCTCTTTCTTCTCCTCCTCTTCCGAGGCTGCACTTCAGTGCTGGTAGCAACTGGGATCATCGGGGCCCCATCCCTGGGCGAGCACCCGGACCCAGCTCTTGAGCCGGGTACGGTCCAGCAGGCTGACAGCAGGAGCATCGATGGCCGCGCTGCCGAGGGCGGCAAGGAACTTGTGGAGAACGAAGGCGAGGCCAGTGTTGCCCCTTGCGAGGGCGTCAGCGTCGGGGACGACGAGGAAGGACTTGACGACGGCGGCGGGGGAGGAGACGAGGGAGGATTCTAGGGAGGGGGAGCGGAGGCGCGTGGGTGGCGGCCCCTGGTCTTGGCCCAGGCCAGCTCCCCGGTGGCTAGGGCTTGGGGCCGGGGCTCGGGATTCTCGGTCTCCATCGCAGGTGCGCGGCCAAGAGGAGGAGATTGGGATTGGCGGCGGATGGAGGAGAGGTGGCGGCGCGGCGGCAGGGAAGGAGGGGAGAGCACGGGATATTTTTCACCCCGGTGGATCCAGGTTTTCATCGCTGCTCTCGATCCCAGAACCCCATCTCCACGCTGAGGAAGCAAAATTCCAGCTAATTCTTGTACCCAACAATTAACAAGGCCCATCTGTCATTTACCCATTATATCATCCATGTATGTATAAAACAATCGACGGTTTACCCGGTGCCAGCAGCCAAAAAAAGATTGTAGCAACCCGATCGGGTGGACCACGACGTCACGCGCGAGCGATGGCGCTAGAATGGCGGGTAGCGTAGCATGGTTCCAATGTTCCATATGTTGTTCCAGATTTTATTTGATGGTGTGTGGTAATGTAAGATAGTTTTTTCGTGGTAAAGATGTCTACGGAAAGTGACACGCACCGCTAAATGCTCAACTTAATGATTGTGGGTATACTGCTTTTTTTCTTTCAAAAAGATCAAATTTATTGTAAAAGTTCATCGGAAGTACAAAGCATCTCGGACATAATAAAAACTAGTAGAATGCATATTCGTTGCTACGGGCAAAATGTAGGAAAATGAATCAAAGTGGTGACTAAGTGACATGAGTGAAACCCTTCATATATACATAATCTTTTATCAATTTATTTAGAGGATACTATGAGAGCAAGTATGATCTTTATCCTATTGATCTTCCTCCTTCCATCCCCACGGCCAATCCTTCGACACTGGTTGTGGGCCACCCTATTTGAGACACCTTCTCCAATGAGTGTCGGGGCCGGTACTACCGGTGCCGATGTCGCGTGCCGCCCTACCCGAGCCGACTTCTGTGTAGGTCCACCATTGCCCCTGACCATCCCTCTTTTCCCTCACTCTCTTTTAAAAATATGTGTTCGTTGTCTTCTTCTTCCTCCTTCCGTCCCCATGACCCACCTTTTCGGCACTGGTTGCGCCTGGTGCCGATGTCTTGTGCTTCCCTGCCCAAGTCGCCTTCTCCGACGGTCCACTGTTGTCCCCCACCACACCTCTAAAGCACACAACCCCCTTCTACGACACTGGTGAGCACCCACACCGCATGATTGGTAAGGCTGCATTTTTTGTTACCAAATTTGACATAAATAAGAAACATATACTCTTTCAGTGACAACTTGC
Organism: Triticum urartu; assembly: GCF_003073215.2. Taxonomy (NCBI): domain Eukaryota; kingdom Viridiplantae; phylum Streptophyta; class Magnoliopsida; order Poales; family Poaceae; genus Triticum; species Triticum urartu. Next base: position 678,071,841 of record NC_053023.1, on the reverse strand, counting down.
ACTTTATTTGAATATCAACATGGTATAAGAAAAATCATACAGTAGTGTCACTTTATTTGAATATCAACATGGTATAAGAAAAATCATGTAGTGCAATGATAGTAAAGATAAGAACATGCGGTAAACTTCATCAGATGGTCTATCGCTATCTTTGCCCATCGCATTGGTCATAATTTGTTGAATCCATAGCACAACCTATACAAAACTGAAAAGTATGACATATGGTCTCTCCTGCTATAGTATATGACACTGCAAAGAAATGTGAGCACATCTAGTTGTGTTTTATATTCTCATAAATTATGTTCTATGAATAACCTGTTGGCTCCGAAGAATGGACAATAAAGAAGTGAGTTGCTGCAAGCAATTAGCTGAATTATGTAGAATTTACATCTCATGTTATTGCCTTCATCCGGCTAATTCTATAGAAGAATGGCCCTCCACTACCTCCCCACCATTAATTATTGTTGAAATTCATTAAGAATAATCAACTCCTTCATTAGTAAATTAGAAAAATGAAATTACATGCATCTTCACTAAACCATATTGAACTTTACATGTAGTGGGTGTGTTTTGGTAGTCTATATTGAGTAGTATATGCACCAGTTCATGAAGGCATGTACTGATGATGCCCCACATGGTGGGCCTTGTTTCCTAGTCCTTAAAACAAAAGTCGGCCTAAAATTTGCAAATGGACTTTGATTACTATGTAAACCCAAGAGCAAGTTCAAATGATTTAGTCACATAATATCAGTAAGAAAGAAAGTACATCCTTTACCATCCTCACTATGTGTCGAACTTGTTGGTGGAAAATTTGTTGAACATTTACAGAACAAAATTCACATCAAGATACTTTATCCCATTGAGGCAACTGAACGAAGTTAGTAGCATGCAGCAACAAGCACATGAATGCATCTCCCCATCTGCCTGCATGACACGAGCTGCAAGAAATTCGTATACTATAATGTGAGAATGGAATAAGCTAGTGACACATCACACATTCTTGAAATAAAAGAGGTAAAGATAACTAAAAATATATATCGACCTAAAATGGCAGGCTTGTGTGCAACAAAATGGAACTAATGTCAACCATCTCCATCACAATTGTCCTTTATAACCTACTGTAAACATAAGCAACATGATGACAAACTTAGTTTAAACTAATTATGCAATCGAGCCACGAGAGAGTTGCCATTAGGACAAGGACTGATAAGAAATATATATATATATAATATTTAAAGTGGCACTATGGATCAAGAATACATACATCCCAATATTTAAACATGGAAGCATTGATGAACTGTATATCTAGTGATAATATACTGGGAGGCAAAAAGAAGCAGATACCAAAATCAAATGTAGGCAAAGTTTGCAATTGTTCCATCCAACAAACAAAATAGGGTGATACATGTGTTAGGAGCTAGGGTTCTGCCGGTTCTAGGGCGGAGATTGTAGGGGAAAGATGGAGGAGGACGAGGATGAGGGCGCGGCGGCCGGCAGCTGGGCGCCGTCCTTGCGTGGTGGAGAAGAGGCGGCGGCGGCGCAAGAGCGGCTAGGGTTAGGTCTCCCGGCTTTCTAAGGAAAGCCGAGCAAATAATGATTGCTTCTTGCTTGATTAATTTGATACATCTCCTCTCCTTATATAGAGAGGTTTACTTGACTCCTAAGCAAATGATCCTAATAACGATAAGATAATTGGGCTAAGCCCCTAATAACGATAACATAACTTGGGCTACAAGCCACCGGGCTAAGCCCCTAATATGCCGGTCATAACACTTCTCCCCGCCCGCACAAACAGTTCGTCCTCGAGCTGCAAGGTGGGGAAGCGTTTGCTGAACTCCTTGAGGTGATCAACCAGCATCAAACACCTTCGCGACAGCTGGGGCATCCAGGTCAGCGGCGATGGCGTCCTCCTCAATGTAGTCTGCAGCCTCCAGGTAGAAGAGTCACGAGTAGACGTGGCCGAACATGTAGGGCTCGTCACAGTTGAAGCACAACTCTTGGCGGCGATGCTCGAGTAGCTCGGCCGAGGTGAGCCGGCGGAACGGGCGCGCCGTGGTCGTGGCGAAGGGTACCGCGGAAGCCTGAGCAGGCCGACCCTACGCGGGGACATCCGACCAGGGTAGCGGCCCAGCGGCCCGGGATGGTGATGCCTGCTGGATGGCCACCACGCGGCGCTCGAGCGCGCGGGCATAGGACATGGTCGTTTGGAGATTTTGGGGTCCCCGAAGCTCCACGTCCACGCGGATGTGATCCGAAAGTCCACAGACGAAGAGGTCGCCCCGTTGCTGCGCCATCATGCCCGACGTGTGGCATGCCAGGGCCTGGAAACAGTCGGCGAAGTCCTGAACCGTGGAGGTGAAGGGAAGGCGGCCTGGCTCTGACAGGCAGCTCCTGCGGATCGGTGGCCTCATACATTTGCATCGCATCTACTTTTCCAAACACTCTTGCCCTTGTTTTGGACTCTAACTTGCATGATTTGAATGGAACTAACCCGGACTGACGCTGTTTATAGCAGAATTTCCATGGTGTTATTTTTGTGCAGAAATAAAAGTTCTTCGAATGACCTGAAAATCAACGGAGATTATTTTTGGAATATATAAAAAATATTGGCGAAAGAATCAAGGCCAGGGGCCCACACCCTGTCCACGAGGGTGGGGGCGCGCCTACCCCCTGGGCGCCCCCCCTGCCCCGTGGGCCCCCTGGTGCTCCTCCGACCTCAACTCCAACTCTATATATTCGTGTTCGGGGAGAAAAATATAAGAGAGAAGGATTCATCACATTTTACGATACAGAGCCGCCGCCAAGCCCCAATCTCTCTCGGGAGGGCTGATCTGAAGTCCGTTTGGGGCTCCGGAGAGGGGAATCCGTCGCCATCGTCATCATCAACCTTCCTCCATCACCAATTTCATGATTCTCACCACCGTGCGTGAGTAATTACATCATAGGCTTGCTGGATGGTGATGGGTTGGATGAGATTTATCATGTAGTCGAGTTAGTTTTGTTAGGATTTGATCCCTAGTATCCACTATGTTCTGAGATTGATGTTACTATGACTTTGCTATGCTTAATGCTTGTCACTAGGGCCCGAGTGCCATGATTTCACATCTGAACCTATTATGTTTTCATGAATATATGTGAGTTCTTGATCCTATCTTGCAAGTCTGTAGTCACCTATTATGTGTTATGATCCGTTAACCCTGAAGTGACAATAATCGGGATACTTACCGGTGATGACCGTAGTTTGAGGAGTTCATGTATTCACTATGTGTTAATGCTTTGGTCCGGTACTCTATTAAAAGCAGGCCTTAATATCCCTTTGTTTCCGATAGGACCCCGCTGCCACGGGAGGGTAGGACAAAAGATGTCATGCAAGTTCTTTTCCATAAGCACGTATGACTATATTCGGAATACATGCCTACATTACATTGATGAACTGGAGCTAGTTCTGTGTCACCCTATGTTATAACTATTGCATGAGGAATCGCACCCGACATAATTATCCATCACTGATCCGTTGCCTACGAGCTTTTCATATTGTTCTTTGCTTATTTACTTTTCCGTTGCTACTATTACAATCACTATAAAACCAAAACTGATACCGTTACTTTTGCCATTGTTACCGTTACTATCATATTACTTTTCTACTAAATACTTTCTGTAGATATTATGTTTCCAGTAGTGGTTGAATTGACAACTCAGCTGCTAATACTTGAGAATATTCTTTGGCTCCCCTTGTGTCGAATCAATAAATTTGGTTTGAATACTCTACCCTCGAAAACTGTTGCGATCCCCTATACTTGTGGGTTATCATGGCCCAAAACGAAGAAGGCAGAGCTTGCGGAAGAGCTCCCAAAGGGGCATGCTGCCCTCGTCCTGCTCGGGGGCGTAGTACCAGGTTTGTGCCGCGCCGCGGAGGTGGTAAGAGGCGAGCCAGGTACGCTCCGAGGCAAGGGTGCGCTGCCCTCGAAAGAACTGCTCGCACTGGTTGAGCCAGTTGAGGGGGTCCTCCATGCCGTCATAAGTGGCAAAGTCCAGTTTGGCAAACCGCGGCGGTGTATGAGTCGGAGCGTCGTGGCCGACTGGCTCGAAGGTGCGAAGCAACAAGGATTGAGGCGCCCGGTCAGCATGGTCGCGACCCGTGGAGTGCCCCGCCGAGCCGGAGCGGTCGCCGAACTACAGAGTGGGTGCCGGCGGGTCTCCAGCCGACGTGTAGACGGGTGGCGGCGATGATCCGGTCAGCCAGGCCAGCATTGGGGATGGTGACAGCGGGAAGCGCACTTGCTGGATTGGTACGGCTCCCTGCGTGGGAGACCCGGGCCCCGTGCTAGGCGGTGGCGGGGCCGGCAGCTGCGGCTGCGGCGGCACGGACCCGGGTGGCGTGGGGGCGCAGCGAGGGCCGGGGCCGGCCGCTGTGGCCGTGAAGGTGAGGCAGCGGGCGATGGTGGGGCCGGCAGCTGGGGCGACGGCTGCCCGGACTCGAGAGGCGTCGGAGGCGCGGCAATCGCCGGGGCCGGCCACTGTGGCCAGTAGGGGGCGATGGCGGGCGGCGGCTGACCAGGCCAGTGGTGGTGTAGAGGCCCGATCGGCATCGTGGTGGCCACGTACCAGGGCAGGGCTGCTGGCCCGATCGCGGCGGCCAGCGGCAAGGGCTGCGGCTGCCTGTAAGGCCCGGCCAGGTAGAGGTGGATGCCCTGGACAGCGGTGACGAGTTCATTAAGGACCCCGGTGATCTCTGTCGAGGAGTAAACGGTGGCAGTTGCGCGGTGACGGGTAGCGACTGGCCGGTGGAGGCCCCTGCGGAGGAGCCGAGTGGCGCGGTGGAGTTGTCGACCGCGGCGGTGGAAAACGCTAGCGGCACGGTGGAGAGGGCGGCGGTGGTGGACAACGAGAAGGTGGGCAGCGGCGGGATGGGTGGTGGCGCAGACATGATCGGACCCAACACTAGTAGAAAAAGGGGCTTTCATTCGTTCCTGGCCAGCCCATTAGTCCTGGTTCTTCCAAGAACCGGGACCAATGGATGCATTCGTCCCGGTTCGTGAGCCTAGGGGGGCGGCCGGGGCCTCGTGGGCATTGGTCCCGGTTTGTATGGACCCATTTGTCACGGTTCCAGGCACAAACCGAGACCAATGGGCCTCGCTCCTGGCCCACAAACATTGGTCCCGGTTCTTGGCTCAAACCGGGACAGAAGGCTGGGCTTTAGTCCCGGTTCCAGCCATGAACCGGGACAAATGAGTTGCCTATATATACATCGTCGCTGCAGCAGAGCACTCCACAGTGCTCTGTTTTTTCTAACCTGCGAGGAGAGGGCATTTGGGTGCTCTAGCTCACCTCCTATGCACACAAGGTGTTCGATGAAATGCCCAAGCCACGCTAGTTAAGCTTTCTCCTCTCGAAGCTCGACCTCCAAGCTCCATTTCCCCCGAGATTTTTGTCTGGGTTTAGCGGTCCGTCACGTCCCGTCCCCGTCTTCACCGTCGTCGATCGCCCGCGCCGATCTCGTCGCCTGCACCACTGTGTTGAGCCTCTTATCTTCTTCTGAAAGAAAAAAAATTCTTACTTTAGATAGATACTTGTCTAATTTTCTTACTTTTATTATTGCTTGTGCTTATATAGTGCGATGGTTTTGGGATCCGCCCCCGTCGGCCCTCGTCCTGGCTATGATTCGGATGTGGTATATATTATCTTTTATATCTATTTGGTTCATTTATTGTTTATGACAATTATGCCCATCAAGTTGACATAGATTTTATTTATGTAGGAGGTAGTTGAACCGAAAATTCCAACCAACCCTATTGTCGAGAGGTTAAATTTAGTTGAAGAAGAAAACAATTACTTGGAGGAAAAAATAAAAAAATTGAGGAGGAGAAGATGATATTGGAGTTGCATGTTGCGGATGTTGTCGATGATCACAAGATCAAGATGGATGCAATGCGGTTGAATATGAGAAATATTAGAAAATATGCCATTCATAACGAGGCTTGGTATCATTATGCCGCTTGATCAATTTTTACCTTGGTTGTGATTATGATCGCATTTAATGTTGCATTGAAATGTTTCACATAGTTTCAATGTATGGTTTAACTAGATGCTCTTGAGAGCTATATGTTGTTCAATGAGAACTATGTATGTACTTTGTTTTTAATGTGATGATGAACTTCTATTAATTTGGTCACTTATCTATCCATGAGAGCTATATGTACTAAATTGATGATGTAGCTTTGAATGGTGCATTTTGTACACGAAGTGCATCCAGTTTTTGCCGTAAGCCTCTCTACTTTCTTGCACATGCTATGTGGGTGAAATGACGATACCATGCCAACTTTCAACTTCTTCAGAGTTCATTTGTAGTGATTTTGAATTTCAGGGTCTTCTAGCACAAAATAATTAGTAAATGCATGAAAAATAACAAATGAAGTCAGAAAGGATTGAAAATTGATGATGTGGCTTTGAATGGTGCATTTTGAACACAGAAAAAGTATGGAGTTCAAATAAGTTCAAAAAAAATGAAATCCCTTTGTAACAGACAAGTTTCCATATGAAACCCCGATACTTCGAAAGAGATTGTCCGTTTTGTATACGAAGTGCATCCAATTTTTGCCGTAAACCACTCTACTTTCTCGCACATGCTACGTGGGTGAAATGATGATACCATGCCAACTTTCAACCTTTTCAGAGTTCATTTGTAGTGCTTTTCAATTTCAGGGTCTTATAGCTCAAAATAGTTAGTAAATGCATCAAAAATAACAAATGAAGTCAGAAAGGGTTGAAAATTGATGATGTGGCTTTGAATGGTGCATTTTAAACACAGAAAAAGTATGGAGTTCAAATAAGTTCAAAAAAATGAAATCCCTTTGTAACAGACGAGTTTCCGTATGAAACCCTCATACTTCGAAAGAGATTGTCCGTTTTGTACACGAAGTGCATCTAGTTTTTGCCGTAAGCCTCTCTACTTTCTTGCACATGCTATGTGGGTGAAATTATGATTCCATGCCAAATTTCAACCTTTTCAGAGTCATTTGTAGTGCTTTTCAATTTCAGGGTCTTATAGCTCAAAATAGTTAGTAAATGCATGAAAAATAACAAATGAAGTCAGAAAGGGTTGAAAATTGATGATGTGGCTTTGAATGGTGCATTTTGAACACAGAAAAAGTATGGAGTTCAAATAAGTTCAAAAAAATGAAATCCCTTTGTAACAGACGAGTTTCCGTATGAAACCCTGATACTTCGAAATAGATTGTCCGTTTTGTACACGAAGTGCATCCAGTTTTTGCCGTAAGTCTCTATACTTTCTTGCCCATGCTACGTGGGTGAAATGATGATACTATGCCAACTTTCAACCTTTTCAGAGTTCATTTGTAGTGCTTTTCAATTTCAGGGTCTTATAGCTCAATATAATGAGTAAATGCATGAAAAATAACAAATGAAGTCAGAAAGGGTTGAAAATTGATGATGTGCCTTTGAATGGTGCATTTTGAACACAGAAAAAGTAAGGAGTTCAAATAAGTTCAAAAAAATGAAATCCCTTTGAACAGACGAGTTTCCGTATGAAACCCTAATACTGCGAAAGACATTGTCCGTTTTGTACACGAAGTGCATCCAGTTTTTGCCGTAAGCCTCTCTACTTTCTTGCACATGCTGTGTGGGTGAAATGATGATACCATGCCAACTTTCAACCTTTTCAGAGTTCGTTTGTTGTCTTTTCAATTTTAGGGTCTTATAGCTCAAAATAATCAGTAAATGCATGAAAAATAACAAATGAAGTCAGAAAGGGTTGAAAATTGATGATGTGGCTTTGAATGGTGCATTTTGAACACAGAAAAAGTATGGAGTTCAAATAAGTTCAAAAAAATGAAATCCCTTTGTAACAGACGAGTTTCCGTATGAAACCTCTGATACTTCGAAAGAGATTGTCCGTTTTGTACACGAAGTGCATCCAGTTTTTGCCGTAAGCCTCTCTACTTTCTTGCACATGCTATGTGGGTGAAATGATGATACCATGCCAACTTTCAACCTTTTCAGAGTTTATTGTAGTGCTTTTCAATTTCAGGGTCTTATAGCTCAAAATAATCAGTAAATGCATGAAAAATAACAAATGAAGTCAGAAAGGGTTGAAAATTGATGATGTGGCTTTGAATGGTGCATTTTGAACACAGAAAAAGTATGGAGTTCAAATAAGTTCAAAAAAATGAAATCCCTTTGTAACAGACGAGTTTCCGTATGAAACCCTGATACTTCGAAAGAGATTGTCCGTTTTGTACACGAAGTGCATCCAGTTTTTGCCGTAAGCCTCTCTACTTTCTTGCACATGCTATGTGGGTGAAATGATGATACCATGCCAACTTTCAACCTTTTCAGAGTTCATTTGTAGTGCTTTTCAATTTCAGGGTCTTATAGCTCAAAAAATCAGTAAATGCATGAAAAATAACAAATGAAGTCAGAAAGGGTTGAAAATTGATGATGTGGCTTTGAATGGTGCATTTTGAACACAGAAAAAGTATGGAGTTCAAATAAGTTCAAAAAAATGAAATCCCTTTGTAACAGACGAGTTTCCGTATGAAACCCTGATACTTCGAAAGAGATTGTCCGTTTTGTACACGAAGTGCATCCAGTTTTTGCCATAAGCCTCTCTACTTTTTTGCACATGCTATGTGGGTGAAATGATGATACCATGCCAACTTTCAACCTTTTCAAAGTTCATTTGTAGTGCTTTTCAATTCAGGGTCTTATAGCTCAAAATAATCAGTAAATGCATGAAAAATAACAAATGAAGTCAGAAAGGGTTGAAAATTGATGAGTGGCTTTGAATGGTGCATTTTGAACACAGAAAAAGTATGAAGTTCAAATAAGTTAAAAAAATGAAATCCCTTTGTAACATACGAGTTTCTGTATGAAACCCTGATACTTCGAAAGAGATTGTCCGTTTTGTACACGAAGTGCATCCAGTTTTTGCCGTAAGCCTCTCTACTTTCTTGCACATGCTATGTGGGTGAAATGATGATACCATGCCAACTTTCAACCTTTTCAGAGTTCATTTGTAGTGCTTTTCAATTTCAGGGTCTTATAGCTCAAAATAATCAGTAAATGCATGAAAAATAACAAATGAAGTCAGAAAGGGTTGAAAATTGATGATGTGGCTTTGAATGGTGCATTTTGAACACAAAAAGTATGGAGTTCAAATAAGTTCAAAAAAATGAAATCCCTTTGTAACAGACGAGTTTCCGTATGAAACCCTGATACTTCGAAAGAGATTGTCCGTTTTGTACATGAAGTGCATCCAGTTTTTGCCGTAACCCTCTCTACTTTCTTGCACATGCTATGTGGGTGAAATGATGATACCATGCCAACTTTCAACCTTTTCAGAGTTCATTTGTATGCTTTTCAATTTCAGGGTCTTATAGCTCAAAATAATCAGTAAATGCATGAAAAATAACAAATGAAGTCAGAAAGGGTTGAAAAATTGATGATGTGGCTTTGAATGGTGCATTTTGAACATAGAAAAAGTATGGAGTTCAAATAAGTTCAAAAAAATGAAATCCCTTTGTAAGATGAGTTTCCGTATGAAACCCTGATAACTCTCGAAAGAGATTGTCCGTTTTGTACACGAAGTGCATCCAGTTTTTGCCGTAAGCCTCTCTACTTTCTTGCACATGCTATGTGGGTGAAATGATGATACCATGCCAACTTTCAACCTTTTCAGAGTTCATTTGTAGTGCTTTTCATTTTCAGGGTCTTATAGCTCAAAATAATCAGTAAATGCATGAAAAATAACAAATGAAGTCAGAAAGGGTTGAAAATTGATGATGTGGATTGAATGGTGCATTTTTAACATAGAAAAACTATGGAGTTCAAACAAGTTCAAAAAAATGAATTCCCTTTGTAACAGACGAGTTTCCCTATGAAACCCTGATACTTCGAAAGAGATTGTCCGTTTTGTACACCAAGTGCATACAGTTTTTGCCGTTAGCCTCTCTACTTTATTGCACATGCTATGTGGGTGAAATGATGATACCATGACAACTTTCAATCTTTTTAGAGTTCATTTGTAGTGCTTTTCAATTTCAGGGTCTCATAGGTGAAAAAATCAGTAAATGCATGAAAAATAAGAAACGAAGTCAGAAAGGTTGAAAATTGATGATGTGGATTTGAATGGTGCATTTTGAACACCGAAAAACTATGGAGTTCAAACAAGTTCAAAAAAATGAAATCCCTTTGTAACATACGAGTTTCTGTATGAAACCCTGATACTTCGAAAGAGATTGTCCGTTTTGTACACGAAGTGCATCCAGTTTTTGCCGTAAGCCTCTCTACTTTCTTGCACATGCTATGTGGGTGAAATGATGATACCATGCCAACTTTCAACCTTTTCAGAGTTCATTTGTAGTGCTTTTCAATTTCAGGGTCTTATAGCTCAAAATAATCAGTAAATGCATGGAAAATAACAAATGAAGTCAGAAAGGGTTGAAAATTGATGATGTAACTTTGAATGGTGCATTTTGAACACATAAAAATTATGGAGTTCAAATAAGTTCTAAAAAATGAAATCTCTTTGTAACAGACGAGTTTTCGTATGAAACCCTGATACTTCGAAAGAGATTGTCCGTTTTGTACACGAAGTGCATCCAGTTTTTGCCGTAACCCTCTCTACTTTCTTGCACATGCTATGTGGGTGAAATGATGATACCACGCCAACTTTCAACCTTTTCAGAGTTCATTTGTAGTGCTTTTCAATTTCAGGGTCTTATAGCTCAAATAATCAGTAAATGCATGAAAAATAACAAATGAAGTCAGAAAGGGTTGAAAATTGATGATGTGGCTTTGAATGGTGCATTTTGAAACACAGAAAAGTATGGAGTTCAAATAAGTTCAAAAAATGAAATCCCTTTGTAACAGACGAGTTTCCGTATGAAACCCTGATACTTCGAAAGAGATTGTCCGTTTTGTACACGAAGTGCATCCAGTTTTTGCCGTAAGCCTCTTTACTTTCTTGCACGTGTATGGGGTGAAATGATGATACCATGCCAACTTTCAACCTTTTCAGGAGTTCATTTGTAGTGCTTTTCAATTTCCGGGTCTTATAGCTCAGAATATTGGTAAATGCATGAAAAATAACAAATGAAGTCAGAAAGGGTTGAAAATTGATGATGTGGCTTTGAATGATGCATTTTGAACACAGGAAGTATGGAGTTCAAATAAGTTCAAAATGAAATCCCTTTGTAAGACGAGTTTCCGTATGAAACCCTGATACTTCGAAAGAGATTGTCTGTTTTGAACATGAAGTGCATCCAGTTTTTGCCATAACCCTCTCTAATTTCTTGCACATGCTATGTGGATGAAATGGTGATACCATACAAAAAGAAAATTAACTAAAAAACTTTTATAAAACTCTAATAGCAAAAGGAATGAACTAAAAAGCTTTTATGAACCTGTTGTATTTTTTAAACTGAAATTATATAAAATTCATGCCACTGAAATTATCAAAGTATTTTATGTTCAAAACATGAAAAGGAGAAAGAAACAAAATAAACTTTAATAAAAAGTAGAAACAAAATTAATATAAACTTTAATAAAATAAATAAGTAGAAACAAAATAAATAATAAAATTTAATACAATAAATAAGTAGAAACAAAATAAAATAAAAAAATAAAATAAACTTTATAAAAGTAAAATAAATAAACTATAATAAAATAAATAAACTTTAATAAAATAAATAAAAATAGCAACAATAAGGTTTTTTGTTGTAAGTAGAAACAAAGTAAAATAAATAAAGCAACAAAAAAAAATAAAAAAGTGCCAACTACTAGGGCACCACGGCCTGAATATGACTAGAAACCCTTCCATGGGCCAGGATTTAGGCCTGTAGAAGGTCCAATAGGCCCATCAGGCATAGTAGTGACAATTAGGCCCATAAGCCTACAATCGAGAGGAGCTCGAGAGGGGTGCGGCAGTGGGGCTTATAAACCACTCCGCGCCCCTCTGAACTAGCGAGGTGGGACAAAAGTTTTAGCCATGGGGAGAATGAGGCCTTTGGTCCCAATTGGTGGCACCAACCGGGACTAAAGGGCGGCATTCGTACCGGTTTGTGCCACCAACCGGTATGAATGCCCTCCTTTGGTACCGGTTGGTGCCACCAACCGGGACCAAAGGCCTCCGCTACTCGCCCTTTGGGCTGCTGAAAAGAGACCTTTGGTCCCAATTGGTGGCACCAACCGGGACTAAAGGGCGCATTGGTACTGGTTTGTGCCACGAACCGGTACCAATGCCCTAGGTATATAAGAGAACAGTTAGCAGTTTCGATGAAATCCATCACTTCTTCTCCCCCGACACCCCTGCTCCTCCTCGTCGTTGTCGCCGCCCGACGCCCCTACTCCTCCTCGTCGTCGTCGCCATCGCCACCCAACGCCCCTGCTCCTCCTCGTCATCGTCGCCGTCGCCGCCCGACGCCCCTGCTCCTCCTCATCGCCGTGGCCGCCCGTCGCCACCTGACGCCCTCTGCCCCGACGCGCCGTCGACCCTCGCGCCCCTGCCGGCCCCGACGCACCGCCCCCTATGAGCACCAGCCTGCCCCGCACCCCTACGCCCCTACCCCGCCCCGCCGGCGCCGGTGCCAGCCCCTATATCCGCCCCTGCGCGGTGCTGTATATTTGTAGATGTTTTTAGATGTTTTTAGATTATTTTAGTTTATATTTAGTTTAGTTTTAAGATTAGGAAAATTTCAGATGTGTAGTTATATTTATTTAGATGTGTAGTTAATTTAGATGTTGTAATTTGTTCATAAAAATTGTGCACTTTTGTATAGAAACTTTATTTTTTCATATGTACGAAAATGTAGAGTGGGAAGTTTTATATATGCAAAAGTTACATTTTTAGGAAAGTTTTATATATCTAGCTAGGAAAGGAAAGAAGAAGCAAAAGAATGAGAGGAAAAAGGAAAATAAGAAGAGGAAGAAAGGAGAAGAAGAGGAGAAATAAATAAGAAGAGGAAAAAAGAAGAAAAAGAAGAGGATAAGAAGAGAAAATAGAAAATAGAATATTTTCTCTTCTTATCCTCTATTCCTTTCTTCTTCTCCTCTTTTTTTCTTCTTTTTTTTCTTCGTTGCCGATATACCCCGTCCCGATAACTTCATTTAGTTTTAGGATTATTTTAGTTTATGTTTAGTTTAGGAAGAAGGAAAGAAAAAGGAGAAGAGAGGAGAGGAAGAAGAGGAGAAATAAATAAGAAAGAGGAAAAAGGGGGAAAGAGGAGAAGAAGAAAGGAATAAGAGGAGAGAAGAAGAAATAGAAATTCTATTTTCTCTTCTTCTCCTCTTTTTTTCTTCTTTTTTTCTTCGATCTTCTCCTTTATTCCTTTCTTCTTCTCCTCTTTTTTTCTTCTTTGTCTTCTTATTTTTTATCGGGTATGTCGTTGTCGATATACCCCGTCCCCGATAACTTTGACATGAGGGGGGGGGAGGGGTCGCCGAGGGTTTGAGGGGTTAGGGGCGGGGTAGAGGGTCGAGGGTCGCCGAGGGGTCGAGGGGTCGTCGTATGTTGTCGTTGTCGATATATCCCCTCTCGACCGTGATAACTTATACCAGGGAGCACCCCCCCGGCCCTCTCGCCCGACCAAAACTCTCGAGGACACCCAAACCCTAGAGAAAAATGATGTCGGTCTCCTACCCTCTCTCGCCGCGCCCCTACCCGATCGACAAACTCTCTTGAGGCCACCCAAATTTACCAAGTTAAAAGAGCGTTGTCGTCGAGGCCACCCCAAACCCTAGAGAAGCGTCGAGGCCAGGCCACTAATATGATTCCTTATTGTGCTTAGCTAGCTAGTTCAACGTTTGCCACTAATATATCCATCTGTCATGTTTGAATAATAATTGCCATGTTGTAAATATTTGCAGAAACTATGGATCCGCACCCCCGAGACGAAGCACAAAAAGCGGTGTTGGGGGAGATAATCGCACACGGAAGTGATGCCGTCTTGTCGTTTCTCAACGTCACATGCACCGATGGTCTGGAAAGACAGATGAAGAAGCAGGCTACGACGATGATGATCAAACAATGGAGGAGGAAGGACACCGTGATGACGGCTCCGGTGACCGAATGAAGGGGGAAGGACACCGTGATGACGGCGGTGACCGAACGGAGGGGGAAGGACACCGTGATGACGGCTCCAATGACCGAATGGAGTCCGGCCAGGTATATATATATTAATTAATTATTTGATGACTATAGCTAATTGATGCATTAATTGTTTTTGGTATGTACACATATTAACTCTCTTCTTTTATTCTTTTCTAGCCCTCCAGATCAAGCAACACTTCGATAACGAGACGAGGTCCGAAGAGAAAGTTGCGCTCGGATGAAAGGTACACGATCATCGAAATTGGTCGCGCTGGCCAACCGATTGAAACCCTCCAGACCAAGCAAAAATTTAATGCTCAGTGCGATGTTCTAGTTAGGGACATGATCTCGATCAGCATCGAGCAATGGTTGAAGCCTAAGGAAAAAGACTCTCAGGTGTCTTATGTTAGCGATAGGCACAAAGCTGATCTTTGGACCGCGCTGCAGGATAATTTCACCTACCCGCCAGAGGAGGATCCGGAGAATCCAGTTAAAAAGCCAATGATCAAGGCTTATGCTCTTAAGAAGATGGCTGAGCTATTCAGGAGGTGGAAGAATGAGCTGAAATCATCGTTTGTCGACCAAGACAAGACTCCAGAATTCATCGACCGATTTGAGAAGATCAAATATCAGTGGCCCGCATTTGTCACCAAAAAGAAATCTGAGAGAGCAGCGAAGATGTCAGCGACAAACAAGAAAAATGTTGCAAAGAAGAAGCATCAGCATCGCACGGGGTCAGGTGGCTACGTGAAAGCCCGGCCGTTGTGGGACAAGGCTGAGAATGATCTCATTATTAAAGGGATCGAACCAAAGACGCGACGCTGGCCAGACCGTTGCAGGACTTGGTTCTTCGGGGTTGGGGGAATTTGGACCCTGTAACAGGGAAGTGCATTTGGACCAACGAGTAGCTGAACACACACATCGAGAAGCTTCAGGAGTATATCGAAATGGCGCAGCAAGGGACATTTGTTCCGGACAGAGAGAACGATGAGCTCACAGAGGCCCTCGGGAATCCTGAGCACCCCGGACGGACACGAGGCACGCCAGGCTCCCTTTCATGGAAGGATGGATTTCCCGACGCAGGCGGTTACAAACGCCGGGAGAGGATGAAGAAAAAGGAGTTGACCCAACTACAGGCACTGCACGCAAGGGTACAAGCGCTAGAGGAACGAGACGAGGCCTGCAGCGCGCGACCTTCCGAAGCTGCTACACCCGAAGCTACACCGCCATCTCAGCGGAGAAGCAGCGTGGCTTCCACGGAGCTTCTTCAGGAGCCTGTCTTCACGGCTCCTGCTAGCTACCCCGTGGACTTAATCACGGAGTCTCACAATTGCCACCTTATGACGCAATGGATGAATATGAAAGTCAAGGCGGCTGTTGGCTCTGTTGCACGTCCTGAACTTGGCACACCTTTTCACTGCTGGCCGATTCTGGAAGGATATGCTAGGGTGATGGTGGACGAAATAACAGACGGATTTGAGGAGCTCGAGCTTGACCACCCTACCGGTGAAGGGGAGACTCGGCTGGGTTCTGCTCTGAAGACTCCATGCCTATGGCGGAAGGAGCTCATCAACCTTCCGAATTGGACGCCTCCGCCTCCTCCTCCTCCTCCGGCGAGTCAGGGCACTCCGCCTCCTCCACCGCCTCCTCCTCCGGTGAGTGATCAGGGCACTCAGCCTCCTTCTCCAGCGTGTGGCGACACTCCGCCTCCTTCTTCGCATGCGCCGGCGCGCCCGAGAAGCCACCAGCCTCCTCCTTCTCCGGTGTGTGGCGGCACTCCGCCTCCTTCTCCGCATGTGCCGGCGCGCCCGAGCAGCCACCAGCCTCCTCCTTCTTCGCCTCGCCAGCAAGGGTGGAAGAGAACTGCCGCTGCCCCAGCTACTCCGGCGCGTCGTAGTCCTTCTCCTCCGCCTCGTAAGCAATCATGAAAGAAGAAAACCGCAGCCGCTCCATCTGCTCCGGCGTCTAGCAGTACAGCCAGAGGCAGGCAATACAGATTCGGTCCACCTCTCAAGCCTCTAGAGAAGTTACCATACGAGAGGACCGTGGAAGAAAATGCGAAGATCGTGGAAAAAGAAGTGAATGACTTCTTTGAAGGGGTGAAAGCAAAGAGACATCCACCTTCAGAGGAGAAGGTAGACCGGCTGAAAGCAAAGCGCACACTTGATGCCCTGAGGAAACCACCAAAGTCTCCGCCGAAAACCAACTATGAACGCATTAATGCAAAGGTATATATTGAAGCGGAGCGGTCGGGAAATATAATCATTGATCGAAGGTTAGCAGAACGACGAGTTGGGAAAAAAATTGCCCAGCTCGGTGAACAAGCGGACCAATCGTGCCCCCCTCTCAAGGTGTCTAGCGATATCGTCGCTAATGATCCGGGGATGGTGCCCGCTTATAGCAATCTTGAAGATTACCTGATTGACGATGTACATTATGATTTGTTGGAGGTGGAAGAACACCAATATCATTACGGGAAGCCTCTTGCCAAAGATGAAAAATCTCTAACAACGATGATGCGAAGATTCCATGATTGGTACATGAAAACCTGCAGAGAGTCTGGGGGGACGGATACTTTGTATCTGAGAGTTAAAGAGGAGCACGACCTCGTTGGAATTGATTTGTTGACTGTTCCATTTGAGGAGTTCTTCCAGTGGTTCAATCAAAAGGCCCTCGATAAATTAACGGTCACTTGCTACTGTCTGTAAGTACTACTTCTGTCATTAAGTCTATATATATATATGTGTGTGTGTGTGTGTGTGTATATAGCTCAGCTCTTTCATTGCATGTATATATGATTATCCTCACTATATTATGCAGATTGAAGATCGTCGAGTGCAGAAAAGCAGAAATGTATGATATTGGGTTCATTAACACAAATCTCATAGATAAATTTGAGGTTGAAAAGAACGCCGATGATGCTGAGGCCAACTTGCTCAAATCATTGATAGTAAATCAAAGATAAAATACTCTTTCCTTACAACTTCGAGTGAGTGTTACTGTCTTGTGCATATTCGGTTTCCCCTATTACTCGAGCGAGGTTATAATAATGTAATTGATGAGTTATGCATGCGTGCGCAGCTTCCACTATATTCTCCTGGAGATTAAGCTTGAGCAGGGACTAGTAACCGTCTTAGACTCAAGACGAAAATCTCCCGAGACCTATGCGGACATGACTAAAATGCTCGAGAAGTAAGTTCAATCGATCATTATCGCACCATATCGGCAACTTTTTGTTCATTTCCTGATATCAAGTAGTTGTTTTCTTTGTCTCACAAGGTTTGGAAAGTATTCACCGCACAAGCTCCGGGACTGCCGGGGGAGCTGCGATGGACATACCCGAAAGTAAGTAGTCCTAGCTAGCTAGTTCCGCGCATCTCGATCCCGTTGATTCTAGCTACTTTCATCAATGCCATTTATAATGGTTCATTATCAGTTTGATTGACCTCTATTTCTCGTAAAGTGCTTGTGGCAGGGACAAGGGAATGATTTCTGTGGATACTACGTGTGCGAGTTCATCCACAATGCGACTTGCAAAGATAAGCGGGGCTACTCTAAAAGACAATTTGATGTGCGTAAGCAATAATATTCACAATTTCATTTTATTACATCATCATTTCTATTGAGTTTCATTCATATATATGTATTAACCCCCTTCTTCAAATTAGATGTGGGAGATGCGGAATGAACTCCTACCAGAAGATCGCATTAAAGCAATTCAAGAGGAATTAGCAGTATTCTTTCTTGACCACGTCATCAATAAAGCCGGAGAATACCATGTGTTCCCTGAGTTCATATTTAATTAGGGCATTATATTGTAAGAGATCTTATATTGTATATATGTAGCCAGTAGCATCGGATAGATATACAAAAACTTGTTGTTCGACCAATCTCTCGGAGAAGGAGAGGTCGATCACTTCTCTCGGTATGCATGATGAACTACTGTACTTAATGGTTTCCTTCATTTTCTTACTAGCTAGCGTGTCGAGGGCCTCTCTATACGTATAGTACGTAGCGTCGACCAAGCACGGAGATAAGAGAGGGCACTTCTCTCTATTAATTAATTAGCTACCTAACACAATATATGAAACAGCTTAATTAACCATACATAACCCCCAAATCCACCCCCCTTCAGAAAAAAACAAAAACCCTAGCCCCTGAACAGCTGACGCGTGGATGCCTATTGGTCCCGGTTGGTGCCACCAACCGGGACTAAAGAGCCTCCTGCCTGGGCTCGCAACACCGGCCACGTGGAGGCCCATCTGTCCCGGTTAGTATAAGAACCGGGACTAAAGTCCTAGGGCATTAGTAATGACCCTTTAGTCCCGTTTCCCCAACCAGGATAGATGGGCCTTATGAACCGGGACAAATGGCCCTTTTTCTACTAGTGCAAGCTACCTGATACCAAGGTGTTAGGAGCTAGGGTTCTGCCGGTTTTAGGACAGAGATTGTAGGATAAAGATGGAGGAGGACGAGGACGAAGGCACGGCGGCCGGCGGCTGGGCGCCATACTTGTGTGCTGGAGAAGAGGCGGTGGCGACGCAAGAGGCGGCCAGGGTTTAGGTCTCCCGGCTCCCTAAGGGAAGCCGAGCAAATATTGATTGCTTCTTGCTTGATTAGATTGATATATCTCATCTCCTTATATAGAGAGGTTTACTTGACTCCTAAGCAAATGATCCTAATACGATAAGATAATTGGGCTAAGCCCCTAATAATGATTAAGATACTTGGGCCACAACCCACTTGGCTAAGCCCCTAATATGCTGGTCATAACAACAAGCCAGTATGCAGCATAAAGACATAAACTTGTAGATAAGTTTACAACCCTGCCACATAAACAAATGTTACAATTAACTAAAGTTAAACTCTGACACTGGCATGGTCAATCAAATTTTACAAAAAATATTCAGGTAATTAACAAGTAACACATTTCATAGTGAAAAGTGTATATAACACACAATTGTCATGCAGATTTAGACATTCCATCCAAGATAATCGAAGCTCGCAGCAAAATAAAATTTACCTATATACATGCAACCATAGTATGAGATGATCAAGGTAGAAGAGAAAAGTAAACCTAAGTTGTAAGCTTATAGCGGCTGGAAAATCCTTGCATATCTCGAGAGAGGAAGAATTGTGGTCAACAATGGGTCAGACGCGCTGGCACATGCCGGAGCAAATGGAAGAAGAGGCCTAATGAGAGCGTGTCGGCGCGGAGAAGCCCTGCAAAGGGAGCTGTAGACAACAGCCACGTGAAGAATTGGCTTCGCCGAGAAGATGGGCTTCACAACTTTGGTCATCACCGCCTCCTTTTGATATGTTATAGTCGATGAGAAGATGGGTTTCACACCGCCGCTCATTGCATCATCCATAAATCTGTGCTGGCATTCACAACAAGAGCATATTTAGTTAGAAGGTTGGCTGCTGACAAACATTTATTTTAGAATTGTAAAGATATTTACAGAATGTTACAACTAACCCCAAAAATCTAGTATTCAACTATCCAAAAAATGATCTAAATCGATGAAAAGTAGAGAGTAGAAAGCAAACAACTTCATCAAAATATTCTTCCAATTAATACGTTACCTCAACAAGAGAATGTAACTAATCTTGGTATCAATGATGATGTTCCTCCACCTGGCATGAAGTATAAAAGACAGAAAATGTGAATACAAAATGGTCAAAATTAAAGGGGTTCGGTGAGCAACATCAAATTGAAAACAAGGTTTATGGTTGCAAACAAAGATTATTTACATGTGAACTACATGTGTACTATTGTATCTAATTGTTTTGCCTCATTGGGAATTAGTCGCATAATCTGAGTACAACGTCAAAATTATTTGCACCCATAACAACTCTTGTGTTACCAAATTCTGCATATCCAAGACAAAATGATCAGTTTGACTAATTTGGCTTGGAAAACCAAGAAGGGTGGTGTTTCTCCATATTCAGAGGAAATCGCTATCGACAGAGACATCAGAGTCAAGTTCGAGGGAGGTCCAATTTTTTCTTTAGTTTAGTCTCATTTTGCGGTTTTCTGTGTTTCCCCTTTTCTCCTGATTTGGTGTTTCTTCCTCTTTATTGTCTTTTTAAATTCATATTCCTTGAAGTAATGAATATTCTGTTAAAATTCAATGAATATTTATTTAATCAATTCAGGAATATGTTTTGAAATTCATGAACATTTCCTTAAATCGTGATTCTTAAAATTCCTGAACATTTTGTAATATATTAAGGATGTTTTGTAAACATTTTAGAAAATTTAAAAAACTTTCAGAATTAATGAACCTTTAAAAAATTAATGAGCCGTGTAGAAAACAGAGGAAAAAAAGAACCAAAATAAATAAATAAATAATTGGTGCCCCTTAGTGGGCTGGCTCAAGAGCGCTCAGTGTGGTGCGTGTTTGCTAGCTATCCCCCACCCGCTGCGGGGAATAGAAGCGGTCGACAGTGTGACTTGTTCAGCATAATTAAAAACCGATCACCATTCGTTGTGGGTTACTCTTTTTTTGCGAGGTAAAAGGGAGTTTTATTCCATATTGATAGGGTTACAATCCAGAAAAAGTAATTGCTCTATACAAGGAGGTCCTTGACCAAGCCACACAGTTGTGGCCCGCTCATCACGACTATATAATGCCAAACAATCTGCTATTCTATTTTGCTCTCTTGTAAACATCTGGGGAACAAACTCCCGGATAAGCATGTGTGCTTTTATCTATGCAACTAAGTGCCCATACGCTGACCTGCTTAGTCTAGAATCAGAAAGACATGGCAATGCTTCAGAAGAGTCGGACTGAACAACAATACACTAGTAGAAAAAGGGCCTGTTGTCCCGGTTCATAAGGGCCTTTTGTCCCGGTTCCTGAACCGGGACTAAAGGGTCGGTACTAATGCCATGTCCCTTTAGTCTCGGTGCAATCCAGAACCGGGACAGATGGGCCTCCACGTGGCCTGTGCGCGGAGCCCAGGCAGGAGACCCTTTGGTCCCGGTTGGTGGCACCAACCGGGACCAATAGGCATCCACGCGTCAGCATTTCTGTGGCTGGGGTTTTTTTGTTTTTTTTGAAAGGGGGGGGGGGGTTTGGGGGTTTTGGGGGGTTAATTTAGGTGTTTCATATATTGTGTTAGCTAGCTATAATTAATAGAGAGAAGTGTCCTCTCTTATGTCCGTGCTTGGTCGACGCTACGTACTATACATACATATAGAGAGGACTAAACACGCTAGCTAGCTAGTAAGCAAACAAAGGAAACAGAAGATCGTCATGAACATATATGCATACAGAGAGAAGTGATATCGACCACCTCTCCTCCGAGAGATTGGTCGAACAACAAGTTCTCGTATATCTATCCGACACTACCGGCTACATATATACAATAATTATCTCTTACAAATATAATCTCCTAACATACGGACTCATGGTCCACATAGTATTCTCTGTCTTCAGCGATCACGTGGTCAAGAAAGAATGCCGCAATTCCTCTTGAATTGCTCGCATGCGAGCTGGTGCTAGGAGTTCATCCAGCTTCCGAAACATCTAATTTGAAGAAGGGGGTCAATACATATATATATATATATGAATGAATGAAACTCAACACAAATGATGGTAATAAAATAAAATTGTGAATGTTGTTATTTACATACTTCATATTGTTCGTCAGTGTAGCCCCGCTCACAGGTCGTGTGGCGGATGGACTCGCAAATGTAGTATCCACAAAAATTATTCCCTTGTTCCTGCCACAACCACTTTACAAGAAATAGAGGTCAATCAAACTGATAAGCAAGAATGCCAAATGGTATTGATGAAACTAGCGCTTGAATCAATAGGAGATGCGCGGAACATGCTACTATAGTACTTACTTTCGGGTGTCTAAATTGCAGCTTCTTCGGGAGTCCTGGAGCTTTTTTGGAGAATTTTTTCCAAACCCTGCCAGACAAAGAAAACAATTACTTGATATATCAGGAAATGAACGAAGTTGCTGATATGGTGGATAATGATCGATTTAGCTTACTTCTCAAGCATTTGAGTCATGTCTGCATAGTCTTGGGGATCTTTTTGTCTTGAATCTAAGACGGTTACTAGTCCCTACTCAAGCTTAATCTCTAAGAAGCCCGTGTCACTTGTGGGACGTGGATGTCCTATCCGACACCGACGGCCACATGTATCTCACATCGACGATACTTGCTATTTAGGGTTTCCTCTACCGCTCGGCGACCCTCGACGACCCTCGTTCCCAATAAAAAAGAGGAAGTAAGGAAAGAAGAAAAAAAGAGGAGAAAGAAAGGAATTAGAGGAGAAGAACTCTCTATTCTTTCTCCTCTTTTTTTTTCTTCTTCCTCTTCTTTTTTTATCCTCTTCTTCCTCTCATGTTCGACGACCCTCGACCCCTCGGCGACCCTAGACCCCCTCTCGACCCCCTCATGTCGAAGTTATCGGGTAGGGGGTATATCGACAACGACATACCCGATACATACATACATACATACATATCACATGCATCCATACATATATGAACAAAATTAATATCTACTAATTAACAACCTAATAAAAAAACTAATACATATAGGAAGAAGAAGAAAAAAGAAGAGAAGAAAGAATAGAGGAGAAGACTTCCTCTTCTTCCTCTCCTCTTCTTCTCCCTCTTCTTCCCCTTCTTCCTCGCCTCTCTCATGAATGTCCGACGTTCTCGACCCTTGACCCCCTAAACTAGTTCTCAACCCTCGACCCCCTAAACTAGTTCTCGACCTCCCTCATGTCGAAGTTATCAGGGAGGGGTTATATCGACCCCCCCTCACGTCGAAGTTATCGGGGAGGGTTATATCGACCCCCCCTCCTGTCGAAGTTAACGGGGAGGGGGTATATCGACAATGACATACATACATGGAAAAAAATGCTATCCATCTATACATACATAGCCACATACATATATACATGGAAATAATGCTATGAAAAAATATGAACAAAAAAATGCTATGAACAAAAAAATAATACACATAAACAAAAAAATACATATATGAACAAAAAATGCTCTGGAACAAAAAAAATAATACACATATATGAACATCTATACATACATATAGCCACATACATATATACATTATATATACGAACAAAAAAAATGAAAAAAATGATAAACCGGGGTGGCGCGCGGCGGCTCACAGTGAGGTTGACCGGCGAGGGCGACGGCGGGGGCGGTGAGGGCGTCGGCGAGGGCGGCGGCGAGGGCATCGGCGAGGGCGGCGGATGGCATCGGGGCGGCATGGGCTCGGGGAGGAGGGCTCGGGGACGATGGCGAGATCGGGGGCGGCACGGGCTCGGGGCGGCGTGGGCTTGGGGACGACGGCGAGCTCGAGGGGCGGCGTGAGCTCGGGGAGGAGGGCTCGGGGACGACGGCGAGCTCTGGGGCGGCGCGGGCTTGAGGGCGGCGCGGGCTCGGGGGCGGCGCGGGCTCAAGGAGCGGGCGGCGGCGGCGACGAGGAGCGGGCGGGGACGGCGACGACGACCTCGGGGTGGCGACGGCGAGCACGGGCAGCCTGGCGGCGTCGATGAGCTCGGCGTCGTTAGGGGCAAATGGCGATGAAATCTGAAACTGCTAAGTGGTGGGTATATATCCAGGAAGCTATGGTCCCGGTTCGTGGCATGAACCGGGACGAATGCCTACCTATAGTCCCGGTTCGTGCCACTAACCGGGACCAAAGGTCTCTTTTCAGCAGACCAAAGGGCGGGAAACAGAGGCCTTTGGTCCCGGTTGGTGGCTCGAACCGGGACCATAGGTGGGCATTCGTCCCGGTTCGTGCCACCAACCGGGACCAATGCCCCCCTATGGTCCCGGTTGGTGCGACCAACCGGGACCAAATGTCCTGTGCTGGCGCTGTGCGGTCATAAGTTTAGTCCCACCTCGCTAGTTGAGAGGGGCTCGCAGTGGTTTATAAGCGCTGCTGCGCCCACCCACTCGAGCTTCTCTCAACTGCAGGCTTACGAGCCTAATCTGTGCACTGCTATGCCTGTTGGGCCTGCTGGGCCTTCTGCGAGCCTGAATCCTGGCCCACGGAAGGGTTTCTAGTCGTATTCAAGCCGTGGAGGCCTAGTAGGTGGCATTTTTTGTTTTCTTTTTTGCTTTTTATTTTTTATTTGTAATAAATACTTATAGTTTTTTAGTGATTTCTTTTTGCTTTTAGGTCACAAAAATTATAAACTTTCTGTTAGTGTCATTAGTTTTAAAATTTGATTTTTTTGTTTTCTTCTTTTGTTTTCTTTTTTACTTTTACTTTTTTTATTTTTAATAAATACTTATAGTTTTTTAGTGATTTCTTTTTGCTTTTAGGTCACAAAAATTATAAACTTTCTGTTAGTGCCATTAGTTTTAAAATTTGAATTTTTTTGTTTTCTTCTTTTGTTTTCTTTTTTGCTTTTTATTTTTTTATTTGTACTAAATACTTATAGTTTTTTAGTGATTTCTTTTTTCTTTTAGGTCACAAAAATTATAAACTTTCTGTTAGTGCCATTAGTTTTAAAATTTGAATATTTTTGTTTTCTTCTTTTGTTTTCATTTTTGCTTTTTATTTTTTATTTGTACTAAATACTTATAGTTTTAAAATGTATGTGAATCACTAGTTTATGAATAACTTTACTATGAAGTTAGATTTTTGAGTGATTCTTTTTCCTGCTACTTAATATTACAGTGTTTTATCATTATACTCTATTTGGTAATTTTAGGTTATTTTTAATATCTGTTTTAATCAAAAACAAATTTTGTTATTTTTTGCTATTAAATTCTTTTTCTATTAATGTGTTGAACAAAAAATACTTTCTGAATTTAAGTTGCATAAATTTTATATAAGTTTAGTTTCAAAAATACTAGAGGTTTATAAAAACTTTTTAGTTGATTCCTTTTGCTTTTTTGAGCTATAAGACCCTGGAATTGAAAAGCATTTCAAATGAACTCCGAAAAGGTTGAAAGTTGGCATGGTATCATCATTTCACCCATATAGCATGTGCAACAAAGTTGAGATGGTTACGGCAAAAACTGGATGCACTTCGTGTACAAAACGGACAATCTCTTTCGAAGTATCAGGGTTTCGGACGAAAGATCATTTGTTACAAAGGGATTTCATTTTTTTGAACTTATTTGAACTCCATATTTTTTCTGTGTTCAAAATGCATCATTCAAAGCCACATCATCAATTTTCAACCCTTTCTGACTTCATTTGTTATTTTTCATGCATTTACTGATTTCTTTGAGCTATAAGACCCTGAAATTGAAAAGCATTTCCAATGAATTCCAAATGAACTCCGAAAATTATAAACTTTCTGTTAGTGCCATTAGTTTTAGAAAAATTATAAACTTTTTGTTAGTGTTATTAGTTTTCAAATTTGAATAGTTAAAATTTGAATTCCTTGAAATTTGTGTGAATCACAAGTTTGTGATTAACTTTACTAAAAAATGAACATAGATGCACCTATAGAGAAAATTTGATCTAAATTCATAGTTTTCAAATGAACTCTGAAAAAGTTGGCATAGCATACTCGTGTGTTACAAAGTTGGTATGGTATCATCATAATAGTTGCGGGAGAAAGTCTTCACTTTTTCTTCGCTTGTGTCATTTGCTTATTGCGCCGTAACCATGGATAATCTTCATCGTTTATCAGGATGCTTGGGTCAACCTTGACATTGAAGGGAGGAATTTCATGAAACTTTTCATAATCTTCAGACATGTCTGTCTTGCCGTCCACTCCCAGGATGTCCCTTTTTCCTGAAAGAACTATGTGGCGCTTTGGCTCAACGTATGATGTATTCGCTTCCTTATCTTTTCTTTTTCTCGGTTTGGTAGACATGTCCTTCACATAGATAACCTGTGCCACATCATTGGCTAGGACGAACGGTTCGTCAGTGTACCCAAGATTTTTCAGATCCACTATTGTCATTCCGTACCGTGGGTCTACCTGTACCCCGCCGCCTGACAGATTGACCCATTTGCACTTAAACAAAGGGACCTTAAAAATCAGGTCCGTAGTCAAGTTCCCACATGTCCACTATGTAACCATAATATGTTTCCTTTCCACTCTCGGCTGCTGCATCAAAGCGGACACCGCTGTTTTGGTTGGTGCTCTTTTGATCTTGGGCGATCATGTAAAATGTATTCCCATTTATCTCGTATCCTTTGTGAGTCAATACAGTCAAAGATGGTCCCCTGGACAACAAGTACAACTCATTACAAACAGTGTTGTCACCTTTGAGACATGTTTCCAACCAACTGCTGAAAGTCCTGATGTGTTCACATGTAATCCAGTCATCGCACTGCTCCGGGTGTTTGGAGCGCAGACTGTTCTTGTGTTCATCGACATACGGGGTCACCAAGGTAGAGTTTTGTAGAACTGTGTAGTGTTCTTGAGACCAAGAATATCCGTCCCTGCATATTATTGAGTCACTTCCAAGAGTGCCTTTTCCAGTCAGTCTCCCCTCATACCGCGATTTAGGGAGACCTATCTTCTTAAGGCCAGGAATGAAGTCAACACAAAACCCGATAACATCCTCTGTTTGATGGCCCATGGAGATGCTTCCTTCTGTCCTAGCGCGGTTACGGACATATTTTTTTAGGACTCCCATGAACCTCTCAAAGGAGAACGTATTGTGTAGAAATACGGGCCCCAGGATGACAATCTCATCGACTAGATGAACTAGGACGTGCGTCATGATATTGAAGAAGGATGGTGGGAACACCAGTTCAAAACTGACAAGACATTGCGCCACATCACTCCTTCGCCTTGGTACGATTTCTGGATCGATCACCTTCTGAGAGATTGCATTGAGGAATGCACATAGCTTCACAATGGCTAATCGGACGTTTTCCGGTAGAAGCCCCCTCAATGCAACCGGAAGCAGTTGCGTCATAATCACGTGGCAGTCATGAGACTTTAGGTTCTGAAACTTTTTCTCTGGCATATTTATTATTCCCTTTATATTCAACGAGAAGCCAGTCATGACCTTCATACTGAGCAGGCATTCAAAGAAGATTTCTTTCTCTTCTTTGTAAGAGCGTAGCTAGCAGGACCTTTATACTGCTTCGGAGGCATGCCGTCTTTTTCGTGCAAACGTTGCAGGTCCTCCCGTGCCTCAGGTGTATCTTTTGTCTTCCCATACACGCCCAAGAAGCCTAGCAGGTTCACGCAAAGGTTCTTTGTCACGTCCATCACGTCGATTGAAGAGCGGACCTCCAGGTCTTTCCAGTAGGGTAGGTCCCAAAATATAGATTTCTTCTTCCACATGGGCGCGTGTACCTCAGCGTCATTCGGAACAGCTAGTCCACCGGGACCCTTTTCAAAGATTACGTGTAAATCATTGACCATAGCAAGTACGTGATCACCGGTACGCATGGCGGGCTTCTTCCGGTGATCTTCCTCGCCTTTGAAACGCTTGCCTTTCTTTCGACATTGATGGTTGGTCGGAAGAAATTGACGATGGCCCAGGTACACATTCTTCCTGCATTTGTCCAGGTATATACTTTCAGTGTCATCTAAACAGTGCGTGCATGCGTGGTATCCTTTGTTTGTCTGTCCTGAAAGGTTACTGAGAGTGGGCCAATCGTTGATGGTCACGAACACCAACGCCTTTAGGTTAAATTCCTCTTGTCTGTGATCATCCCACGTACGTACACCGTTTCCATTCCACAGCTGTAAAAGTTCTTCAACTAATGGCCTTAGGTACACATCAATGTCGTTGCCGGGTTGCTTAGGGCCTTGGATGAGAACTGGCATCATAATGAACTTCCGCTTCATGCACATCCAAGGAGGAAGGTTATACATACATAGAGTCACGGGCCAGGTGCTGTGATTGCTACTCTGCTCCCCAAAAGGATTAATGCCATCTGCGCTTAAAGCAAACCATACATTCCTTGGGTCCTTTGCAAACTCATCCCAGTACTTTCTCTCGATTTTTCTCCACTGCGACCCGTCAGCGGGTGCTCTCAACTTCCCATCTTTCTTTCGGTTCTCACTGTGCCATCGCGTCAACTTGGCATGCTCTTCGTTTCTGAACAGACGTTTCAACCGTGGTATTATAGGAGCATACCACATCACCTTTGCAGGAACCCTCTTCCTGGGGGGCTCGCCGTCAACATCACCAGGGTCATCTCGTCTGATCTTATACCGCAATGCACCACATACCGGGCATGCGTTCAGATGCTTGTATGCACAACGGTAGAGGATGCAGTCATTAGGGCATGCATGTATCTTCTCCACCTCCAATCCTAGAGGGCATACGACCTTCTTTGCTGCGTATGTACTGTCGGGTAATTCGTTATCCTTTGGAAGCTTCTTCTTCAATATTTTCAGTAGCTTCTCAAATCCTTTGTCAGCCACAGCATTCTCTGCCTTCCACTGCAGCAATTCCAGTACGGTATCGAGTTTTGTGTTGCCATCTTCGCAATTGGGGTACAACCCTTTTTTGTGATCCTCTAACATGCGATCAAACTTCAGCTTCTCCTTTTGACTTTCGCATTGCGTCCTTGCATCAACAATGACCCGGCGGAGATCATCATCATCGGGCACATCGTCTGGTTCCTCTTGATCTTTAGCAGCTTCACCCGTTGCAGCATCATTGGGCACATCGTCTGGTTCCTCTTGATCTTCACCAGCTCCCCCCAGTTGCAGCATCACCGTATTCAGGGGGCACATAGTTGTCATCGTACTCTTCTTCTTTGCTGTCTTCCATCATAACCCCTATTTCTCTGTGCCTCGTCCAAACATTATAGTGTGGCATGAAACCCTTGTAAAGCAGGTGGGAGTGAAGGATTTTCCGGTTAGAGTAAGACCTCGTATTCCCACATTCAGTGCATGGACAACACATAAAACCATTCTGCTTGTTTGCCTCAGCCGCATCGAGAAACTCATGCACGCCCTTAATGTACTCGCAGGTGTGTCTGTCACCGTACATCCATTGCCGGTTCATCTGCGTGCATTATATATAATTAAGTGTCCAAATTAATAGAAGTTCATCATCACATTAAAACCAAAGTGCATACATAGTTCTCATCTAACAACATATAGCTCTCCAGAGCATCTAATTAATTAAACCATACATTGAAACTATGTAAAACATTTCAATGCGAAAACAAATGCGATCATAATCGCAACCAAGGTAACAATTGATCCAACGGCATAATGATACCAAGCCTCGGTATGAATGGCATATTTTCTAATCTTTCTAATCTTCAAGCGCATTGCATCCATCTTGATCTTGTGATCATCGACGACATCTGCAACATGCAACTCCAATATCATCTTCTCCTCCTCAATTTTTTTTAATTTTTTCCTTCAACAAATTGTTTTCTTCTTCAACTAAATTTAACCTCTCGACAATAGGGTCGGTTGGCATTTCCGATTCACATACATCCTACATAAATAAAATCTATGTCACGTTGGTCGGCATAATTTTCATAAACAATAAATGAACCAATTGTTATAAAGATAATATATATACCACATCCGAATCATAGACAGGACGAGGGCCGACGGGGGCGGATACCAAAACCATCGCACTATATAAGATGCAATAATAAAAGTAAGAAAATAATACAAGTATCTATGTAAACATACAAGTAAGAATATTTTTCCTTTCAGAAAGAAGATAAGAACAAGAGGCTCACCACGGTGGTGCCGGCGATGAGCTCGGCGCGGGTGATCGACGGCGGTGAAGACGGGGATGGGGCGTGACGGACCGCTAAACCTAGACAAATATTGTGGAAAATGGAGTTTGGAGGTCGAGCTTGGAGAGGAGAAAGCTTAAGTAGTGTGGCTCGGGCATTCCATCGAACACCTTGTGTGCATAGGATGTGAGCTAGAGCACCACCAAGCCCTCTCCCCCTCGGCCAGAAAAAAACAGAGCAGTGTGCTCTACTCTTACGCAAGGGGTATATATAGGCACCTCATTGGTCCCGGTTGGTGGCATGAACCGGGACTAAAGGGGAGCCTTTGGTCCCGGTTCAAGCCACCAACCGGGACCAATGGTGGTGGGCCAGGAGCGAGGCCCATTGGTCCCGGTTCGTCCCACTAACCGGGACCAAAAGGTCAAGATGAACCGGGACCAATTGCCCACGTGGCCCAGCCGGCCCCCTGGGCTCACGAACCGGATTCAATGCCCCCATTGGTTCCGGTTCTGGACTGAACTGGGACTAATGGGCTGACCCGGCCTGGACCAAAGCTATGTTTTCTACTAGTGATAGAACCCTCTGGGTGATGGATTGCCAAAGCTATGCCCTGCATCAGTGCGTGAATCTCCGCCTTCAAAGCATCATTGCAATTAAAAATATATGGTAAGCGGCAAACACCATACTGCCATCATTACGACGCAGAATCATACCTGCCAACGCGGCTCCATCCGTCGGTGAATAAGAACCTTCCACCGAAAGAGCAAGTCTATTATCTGCCGGAGCAGGCCAAGCAGTAGCAGGCTGCTCCCTCCCAGGTCGACATAGTATAGGACCCCTCACGGGCATTTTTCCTTTAATGATTTCATCGACACTATAATACTTAGTCTGAGTAATTGATTGCATATAACTCTCCAAAAACGACGATGATGCCTCAATAGTCGCAATTTCCTTTCCGTGCACAGCGTCCGAACGCAATTGCCACACACGCCAAGTCAACATTAGGACATTGTTGCGTTCCACTTCAGAACATGCAGCCAGTACGTTCAATAGACAATCATCACCAGAATTAACAAGGATTGAATTACCAGGTAATACCCAACACTCACGCATATGATTCCATAAACGCGCAGCTTGATCACAAGTCACCAACGCATGAAAAGAATCCTCCACCATAGAACCACACAAGGGGCATAGGTCTGTACGTGAGATGTGCCTATGTAGTTTGCATTTATTTGTAGCTAGAGCACCTGCAATTGATTTCCAAGCAGAGATCTTCATCTTTTGTGGAACAGAAGAATTCCAAACTGAACTTCATATTGGTCTAGCACCATCAGGATGGGTACTAGATGCCCCACCGCCAAACACCTCATCATGCATACTTGTTGCCAACCTATAGGCACTTTTCACCGAGAAAATCCCGCTCTTCTCTGGGAACCAAGCAAAGAAATCTTCCCTGTTCCTTCGGAGGCCGGATTTTGACAATCTCATGAATATTCATAATTCCAAAAAAGATCTTTAAGACGTTGCAGATTCCACGCTCCATGTTCACCCAAGTAGACTGACACCTTGTTAAACCGACAATTCCGCTTCGGCATAATGGGGCGGAAGCCAGGGCCGCGCGGGATCCATGGGTCACGCCACACTCTCATACTCGATCTGTCACCCACTCTCCAAATAATACCTTGTTTAACAAGGTCCAAACCATGCTCGATTCCCCACCATACCGCCGAAGCGTTACCTGAGAACACAGTGTCCAAAATATTTCCATGTGGGTAGTACTTTGCCCGAAGTAGCCTCGCACATAAACTGTTAGGACAGTCAATCAATCTCCAGACCTGCTTTGCCAGCAGAGCTCGGTTAAAGGCTCTCATATCACGAAATCCAATACCACCTCTAGCCTTTGGCAGCATCATCTTATCCCAGCTTAACCAAGTCATCTTCCTCTTTTCCTTTTCAACGCCCCACCAATACTGTCGCATCATCTGTGTAAGATCATCATAGACTGATGGTGGTAATTTGGACACACTCATAACATATGCTGGTAATTGCTGTGGGTTACTCTTGTACGCACAAGTATAGCCCAGCTCGGTTCAAAGGCGTAGGTTAAGCTCGAGAAGTTTGCTCTTTTAAAACAAGCTAATCCCTACTTATAAGCATAAAATAAAATGCTAATCCCTACTTCTGCCATTTCTGGAAGTAAATAAATTATGCTCCTATCTATTTTTTAGCAAAAAATTAATGTCCATTAAACCCTGCCATTTTGCTCCTATTATCTCGATGATGGTCTTGTACATATTATACCATCTACATACATTCTTGTTGACTACCAACATCGCATCGAAAACCATGGGGCCTTCACGAGCTCTCCCGTGCCTGGTCCTCCTCTTCCTTCTCTCCTCGTCCAGAGCCTCCGTCTTAGAAGATACGTGCAAATCCTTCACCGCGGGCAACCCGGGCATCGGCTACGACTACTGCATCAAGTTTTTCCAGGCGAGCAAGGATAGCGCCACCGCTGACAAGCGTGGCTTGGCCGTCATCGCGTCAAAGCTCACCGGAGCGGCAGCCAAGAGCATAGGCAAGCACATCCAAGCCCTCAAGGCCTCGGAGAAGGACAAACACATCCGGTCGGGCCTCAATGACTGCGGTGATTTGTACTCGCAAGCTGTGGACTTGCTCGACGTGGCGGCGAAAGGCGTCACGGCAGGTACACCGCGAGGCAAACTGGACGCAGTGGCGAACCTCAGCGGCGCGCTGGTCAGCCCCCAAACCTGCGAGGACGGGTTCAGCGAATTGGGCGTGAAGTCGCCGCTCTCCGCCGAGGACTCCGAGTTCACTAAGGAGGTCTCCATCGCACTCGTTATAACAAACTCGTTATGAGTAGCTTGATTAGAAGGGAATTATTTTTCAATCCATCTGTTCATCTGGCCATCTGGATAAGAATTTTCTCATGGAATTGTTGTGTGGTGATTTTTAAAATAAGAAAAATTTAGTGAACGTCGCACAATTTGCGTGTGATCGCTGATCATGGCCTCATCGGGATATTTAGACATTAATACTCGCTTCGTTCCTTTACGTAAAGTGTATTTGTTTTTCATAAAAAAATCCACAATGTAAGGCATACTCACCTTTTTCATCTATATTCCTGTTTTGCCTCTCCACCATTCCCTACATGCCTTCCATATAAACTAGTACTGGTGGTTGGGGCCCGCCACCAAATTGGTAGCTGCCCATTCCAATTAATTTGTTGCTATATTGGTAACACATGGATATGACATGTAAGTAAGAAGTTGCACTACAAATTTCAAAAGAACTAAATAAATGACACTCAAATACAAAGAGATTAGTGGATTTCCAACGTGGATCACCAAACGGATACCACCGCCATGTTCATGGACATGCCGTCGGGCGTTGGCCATTCAACACAACTTACCACATGGATATTTTGACAACGCAAAAAAGGGACACCGAGCGTGATATGTGTTATATTTGTGTCGAATATTATGTGTGCAAGGGGTCACGTGGACTTGGAGTTGTAATCGGTGTGGTTAGCTACGAGTTGTGTAGGAGTCGGACACTTGTATCCTAAGCCTCTTTGTTGGCAACGTAGTAATTTCAAAAATTTCCTATGCACACGCAAGATCATGGTGATGCATAGCAACGAGAGAGGAGAGTATCTTCCACCTACCCTCGTAGACCGTAAGCGGAAGCGTTATGAGAATGCGGTTGATGTAGTCGTACGTCTTCACGATCCGACCGATCCAAGTACCGAACGTACGGCACCTCCGAGTTCAGCACACGTTCAGCTCGATGACGTCCCACGAACTCCAATCCGGCAGAGCTTCACGGGAGAGTTCCGTCAGCACGACGGCGTGATGACAGTGATGATGTTGCTACCAACGCAGGGCTTCGCCTAAGCACCGCTACGATATGATCGAGGTGGATTATGGTGGAGGGGGGCACCGCACATGGCTAAGGGATCAATGATCAACTTGTGTGTCTATGGGGTGCCCCCTGGCCATGTATATAAAGGAGTGGAGGAGGGGGGAGGGCCGGCCCTCCTATGGCGCGCCCTAGGGAGTCCTACTCCCATCGGGAGTAGGATTCCCCCTTCCATGTAGTAGGAGTAGGAGAGAATGAAAGGGAAAAGAGAAGAGAAGGAATGAGGGGGCGCCGCCCCTCCCCCTAGTCAAATTCGGACTAGGCCTTGGGAGGGCGCGTAGCCTCCTCTCTCTCTTTCCCCTAAAGCCCAATAAGGCCCATATACTCCCCGGCGAATTCCCGTAACTCTCTGGTACTTCGAAAAATACCCGAATCACTCGGAACCTTTCCGATGTCCAAATATAGTCGTCCAATATATCGATCTTCTATTTCGAGACTCCTTGTCATGTCCCCGATCTCATCAGGGACTCCGAACTACCTTCGGTACATCAAAACACATAAACTCATAATACCAATCGTCACCGAACGTTAAGCGTGCGGACTCTACGGATTCGAGAACTATGTAGACATGACCGAAACTTATCTCTGGCCAATAACCAATAGCGGAGCATGGATGCTCATATTGGTTCCTACATATTCTACGAAGATCTTTATCGGTCAAACCGCATAACAACATACGGTGTTCCCTTTGTCATCGGTATGTTACTTGCCCGAGATTCGATCGTCGGTATCTCAATACCTAGTTCAATCTCGTTACCGGCAAATCTCTTTACTTGTTCCGTAATGCATCATCACGCAACTAACTCATTAGTTACATTGCTTGCAAGGCTTATAGTGATGTGCATTACCGAGAGGGCCCAGAGATACCTCTCCGACAATCGGAGTGACAAATCCTAATCTTGATCTATTCCAACTCAACAAGTACCATCAGAGACACCTGTAGAGCACCTTTATAATCACCCAGTTACGTTGTGACGTTTGGTAGCACACAAAGTGTTCCTCCGGTATTCGGGAGTTGCATAATCTCATAGTCATAGGAACATGTATAAGTCATGAAGAAAGCAATAGCAACAAACTAAACGATCATCGTGCTAAGCTAACGGATGAGTCAAGTCAATCACATCATTACCTAATGATGCGATCCCGTTAATCAAATGACAACTCATGTCTATGGCTAGGAAACTTAACCATCTTTGATTCAACGACCTAGTCAAGTAGAGGCATACTAGTGACACTGTGTTTGTCTATGTATTCACACATGTACTAAGTTTCCGGTTAATACAATTCTAGTATGAATAATAAATATTTATCATGATATAAGTAAATATAAATAACAACTTTATTATTGCCTCTAGGGCATATTTCCTTCAGTCTCCCACTTGCACGAGAGTCAATAATCTAGTTCACATCGTCATGTGATTTAACATCAATAGTTCACATCTTTATGTGATTATTTCACATCTCCATGTGACTAACACCCAAAGGGTTTACTAGAGTCGATAATCTAGTTCACATCGCTATGTGATTAACACCCAAAGAATGATCATGTTTTGCTTGTGAGAGAAATTTAGTCAACGGGTCTGCCATATTCAGAGCCATATGTATTTTGCAAATTTTCTATGTCTACAATGCTTTGCACGGAGCTACTCTAGCTAATTGCTCTCACTTTCAATATGTATCTAGATCGAGACTTAGAGTCATCCAGATCTTTGTCAAAGCATGCATCG
This sequence comes from Triticum urartu, assembly GCF_003073215.2. Classification (NCBI taxonomy): domain Eukaryota; kingdom Viridiplantae; phylum Streptophyta; class Magnoliopsida; order Poales; family Poaceae; genus Triticum; species Triticum urartu. Next base: position 678,036,422 of record NC_053023.1, on the reverse strand, counting down.
ACGAAACTCTTTACGATGAACTCTGTGTCACCTCCATAACCGAGAAACATTTCCTTATTCCACTAAGGATATTTTTGACCGTTGTCAAGTGATCTACTCCTGGATCACTATTGTACCCTCTTGTGAAACTTATGGTGAGGTACACAATAGGTCTGGTACACAGCATAGCATACTTTGTAGAACCTATGACTGAGGCATAGGGAATGACTTTTCATTCTCATTCTATTTTCTGCCGTGGTCGGGTTTTGAGTCTTTACTCAACTTCACACCTTTCAACACAGGCAAGAACTCCTTCTTTGACTGTTCCATTTTGAACTACTTCAAAATCTTGTCAAGGTATGTACTCATTGAAAAAACTTATAAAGCGTCTTGATCTATCTCTATAAATCTTGATGCTCAATGTGTAAGCAGCTTCATCGAGGTCTTTCTTTGAAAAATTCTTTTCAAACACTCCTTTATGCTTTCCAGAAAATTCTACATTATTTCTGATCAACAATATGTCATTCACAAACACTTATCAAAAATGTTGTAGTGCACCCACTCACTTTCTTGTAAATACAGGCTTCACCGCAAGTCTGTATAAAACCATATGCTTTGATCACTTTATCAAAGCATATATTCCAATTCCGAGATGCTTGCACCAGTCCATAGATGGATTACTGGAGCTTTCTCACTTTTTTAGCACCTTTAGGATCGACAAAACCTTCTGGTTGCATCATATACAACTCTTCTTTTAAGAAATCCATGAAGGAATACAGTTTTGACATCCATTTGCCAGATTTCATAAAATGCGACAACTGCTAACATGATTCGAACAGACTTTTAAGCATCGATACGAGTGAGAAAATCTCATCGTGGTCAACACCTTGAACTTGTCGAAAACATTTTGCAACAATTCGAGCTTTGTAGATAGTAACACTACTATCAGCGTCCATCTTCCTCTTGAAGATCCATTTATTCTTAATGACTCACCGATCATCTGGCAAGTCAATCAAAGTCCATACTTTGTTCTCACACATGGATCCCATCTCAGATTTCATGGCCTCAAGCCATTTCACGGAATCTGGGCTCATCATCGCTTCCTCATAGTTCATAGGTCCGTCATGGTCAAGTAACATGACATCCAGAACATGATACCCGTACCACTCTGGTGCGGATCTCACTCTGGTTGACCTATGAGGTTCGGTAGTAACTTGATCTGAAGTTACATGATCATCATCATTAGCTTCCTCACTAATTGCTGTAGGAGTCACAGGAATAGATTTCTGTGATGAACTACTTTCCAATAAGGGGGCAGGTACAGTTACCTCATCAAGTTCTACTTTCCTCCCACTCACTTTGTAACGCCCCGTGACTGATGTGCCAGGTGTCCTCCAGTTATTCGCTGTTGCTGCTTTGTCTTTGCTTGCGTGTCATGCATTGCATATCATGTCATCATGTGCATTGCATTTGCATACGTGTTTGTCTCATGCATCCGAGCATTTTCCCCCTTGTCCATTTTGCATTCCGGCGCTCCGTTCTCCTCCGGTGATCATTTCTACCTTCTTTTCGTGTGTGGGGGTTAAACATTTCCGGATTGGACCGAGACTTGCCAAGCGGCCTTGGTTTACTACCGGTAGACCGCCTGTCAAGTTTCGTACCATTTGGACTTCGTTTGATGCTCCAACGGTTAACCGAGGGACCGAAAAGACCTCGTGTGTGTTGCAGCCCAACACCCTTCCATTTTGGCCCAAAACCCACCTCAACCTCCTCCATCATCTCGGTCATTCGACCATGATCGCGTGGCCGAAAACCGCACCTTATTTGGACTCTCCTAGCTCACTCTACCTATATAAACACCTTCCTCTTCGAAATTCGCGGTGCAACCCTAGATCTCACCTCCCTCCGCTCCCCGGACATGTCCGTCCCGCCGCTGGACGTGTCCGCCGCCGCCGCCACATCACTCCAGCCAATGGAGCGCCGCCACGTCAGCGCGCCGCCTCCCGCTGACCACTCACGGTGCGCCACGTCACCACACCGGCGCCCTCCACCGCGCGAGGCCCGTCCCGGCCCAGGGCGGGCCCTCCCCGCCGCCAACCGGGCCGCCGCCTCCCTCACCGCGCGCGCCGCCCGCGCCCTCGCTCCGCCGCCTTCGTCTGCCGGCCGCCGCCCTGTACCTCCTCGACGCCGGCGCGCTGCCGACCTCCGCCGGCGCCGACCGCCGCCAACGCCCGAGGCGCCCGCGCCCTCAACTCCAGCGCCGCCCGCCGCCCGACGCCCGGAGAGCTCCTCCCTCTCCCTCGATGCTCCGGCCGGCCCAAGTCCCCGACGTCTCCGGCCACCTCGTTCTCCGGTGAACAGTGTACTCCGGCGAGCTTCCGAACATCCTCGAAGTCCGTGCCTCGGAACCCTAGATCTGGTTCTCGGAGTGGTAATTTCTACTAAGTCCCAGCTTTCCAGATTTAAATGCCCTTGTTCATCATGCCATAACTCATAACCCGTAACTCCGATTTGCACGTATAGCATATCAAAATGTTTGCCTCAGAGAGCACATCATTTCATCTCATTGCATCATTTTCATTTGAGCTCATATTGATGCCCGAAATGCTGTTGGAAGAGTGCTATTTGAGCTAATTATCAGATCTGCTGCACCAAATAGCTATTTTTCATTTTTGCCATGATTAATGTGTGCATGATATGCCCCTGAGCTCTACATGAGTTTTGTTATATGCTTTGCCATCTTTACAGAGGTGCTATCCATGAATTTTTATGATATGTGTGGTGGCTAGCACAAGCTTGCGAAGTGGTGCATTCGTTAATACTGATTTCCGGGACTTAGCAATTCCACTAAGTCCTTGATCTGTTTTTATCAGTATGCCATATGTTCATGTTGTTTCCTAGTGATCCGTGCCTCTTTTGAGGATGATCAGTAAGGATGTTTTGTTAATCTTGTAGTGCTCTATCCATCCATGTCTTTGTTTGCAATTATGGAGCACCCTAGCTTGAGTAAATCGAGCTCTACTTTTGTTATTTCGTGAATCTGGGAGATTGTCTACTTGTTAGCGATTTTGCCGAGGATGTTGTTGTTGAGCCGTGCATGCTATGTTGTTGTTCTTGCCATGTCTAGCTTGTATAATGTGTATTCTTGATGGGTGTATGCTTAGATTGTCATGCCTTGGTCTGTAGTGAGTGCATCGAGCTCGTAAACATGCCTACTTGATAGCTGATTTGCATGCTCCAGTTTTTCACTAAGTCTGAGATCTGATTATGTTTTTGCCATGTTCACATGCTTGCAATTGTATTTTCTGATCCCTTTTGGCTCAAGGTCACTAAGGGACTTTTGTTAAGCTCTTTGAGTAGCTCCATTACATGCCTTACTTTGCCATGTTAAGTTCCTGTAGCATATAGTTTTCATGCTCCAAAGTGTGCCACCTGATCTGAAATTCCAGACAAGTGTTAATTTCACTAAGTCTGAAATCTGTTTACCAATTGCACTTTTGCCATGCTTGTTTGAACCTGTTAATGGATGAATTGGCCGTAGCTCAGTGTTCATCTTTTGTTAAGCTTCATGAATGGATCCCTGCCATGTATTTTGTTGCCATGTTTGAGTTCTGTAGCATATTTATCTTGTTGCATTTAGATGGCTACTTCCTGTTTATCGCAGACCAGTGCCATATTTGTTTTGCTTGCCATTTCCAAACCGTGCATCCGATTCCGGTGTTCTTTATATCGATTTCAACCGAAATCACCTCACCTTTCAAGTGGCACACTTGGATTTCCAAGTTGATGCCAGGTTCAATCATTCCTTGTCAAATCATGCATATGCATCGCATACCGCATCTCGCATATCATACCATGTTCATGTGTTGGTTGTTTACTATGTTGTGTGCTTCTTTCCGTTGTTTGCTTCTTCGGGTTGGTTCCGATAACGTCGCGTTTGTGAGGACCCGTTCGTCTACGTCCATTTGTCTTCTTCATGGACTCGGTCTTCTTCCTTGCGGGATTTCAGGCAAGATGATCATACCCTCGAAATCACTTCTATCTTTGCTTTGCTAGATGCTCGCTATTTTGCTATGCCTATGCTGCGATACCTACCACTTGCTTATCATTCCTCCCATATCGTTGAACCAAGCCTCTAACCCACCTTGTCCTAGCAAACCGTTGTTTGGCTATGTTACCGCTTTGCTCAGCCCCTCTTATAGCGTTGTTAGTTGCAGGTGAAGATTGAAGTTTGTTCCTTGTTGGAACATGGAGATGTTGTTCCTTGTTGGAACATGTTTACTTGTTGGGATATCACATTATCTCTTATTTAATTAATGCATCTATATACTTGGTAAATGGTGGAAGGCTCGGCCTTATGCCTAGTGTTTTGTTCCACTCTTGCCGCCCTAGTTTCCGTCATATCGGTGTTATGTTCCCGGATTTTGCGTTCCTTACGCGGTTGGGTAAAAATGGGAACCCCTTGACAGTTCGCGTTGAATAAAACTCTTCCAGCAATGCCCAACATTGGTTTTACCATTCGCCACCTAGCCTTTTTCTTTTCCCTTGGGTTCTGCAGAATCAAGGGTCATCTTTATTTTAACCCCCCCCCCCGGGGCCAGTGCTCCTCTGAGTGTTGGTCCAAACTGTCAGCCGCCGGTGGCTACCAGGGGCAACTCTGGGCTGGCCTACCGGAAGTTTGGACAATCTGAGTGTGCCCTGAGAACGAGATATGTGCAGCTCCTATCGGGATTTGTCGGCACATTCGGGCGGTGTTGCTGGGCTTGTTTTACCATTGTCGAAATGTCTTGTAACCGGGGTTCCGAGTCTGATCGGGTCTTCCCGCTAGAAGGAATATCCTTCGTTGACCGTGAGAGCTTGTGATGGGCTAAGTTGGGACACCCCTACAGGGATTTGAACTTTCGAAAGCCGTGCCCATGGTTATGGGCAGATGGTAATTTGTTAACGTCCGGTTGTAGAAAACCTGAAGTTGACCTTAATTAAAATACATCAACCGCGTGTGTAGCTGTGATGGTCTCTTTCCGGCGGAGTCCGGGAAGTGAACACGGTGTTGGAGTTATGCTTGACGTAGGTTGTTCTAGGATCACTTCTTGATCATAGTTTCACGATCGTGCTTTGCCTTCTCTTCTCGCTCTCATTTGCGTATGTTTAGCCACCATATATGCTAGTCGCTTGCTGCAGCTCCACCTCTTACCTTTTACCCTACCTATAAGCTTAAATAGTCTTGATCGCGAGGGTGTGAGATTGCTGAGTCCCCGTGACTCACAGATACTTCCAAAACCAGTTTGCAGGTGCCGATGTTACCGAGCAGGTGACGCAACCAAGCTCAAGGAGGAGCTCAATGAAGATCGTGTTCGTTATGTCATTTCCGTTTCCAGTTGATCAGTAGTGGAGCCCAGTCGGGGTCGATCGGGGATCTGTGTAGCATTTGGGGTAGTCTTCTTTTATTTTGGCTCCGTAGTCGAGCCCTGATTGTATTTGGATGATGTAATGCTTTATTCATCTAATTGTGTGAAGTGGCGAGTGTAAGCCAACTATGTATCTCTTTCCCTTATGTATTACATGGGTTGTGTGAAGATGACCTCACTTGCGACATTGCTTTCAATGTGGTTATGCCTCTAAGTCGTGCTTCGACATGTGGGAGATATAGCCGCATCGAGGGCGTTACAAGTTGGTATCAGAGCCTTCCCCGACCTTAGGAGCCCCCTGCTTGATCCAATCGCTGGCGTTATTGAGTCTAGAAATGTTTTGAGTCATTTAGGAATTATATATATCGGAGAGTTAGGACTTCTTTTTACTCCTCAGTCCCTTCGTCGCTCTGGTGAGGCATCCTGACGTAGAGTTTTGACTCTTCTCTTCTCAAATTTCACTAATTTTTTTTAGGATCACGCGGGTATCTTGGAATTGTTCCGATGGTTTTGTGACAAGAACATTGTTCTTGGTGCCTCCTGTCATTTAGGGGTTGTGGTAGTGTCCCGGGGAGTTGAGCTCCGTGGTGTTGTCGTCATAATTTTATCCTTGCAGTTCTGAAATACCTGAGAGTAGTTTTGCCGACATCGAAAATCTCTTTTATCCAGTTGTTGGTGAGATAACCTCGACGCCACCCAGTACTAGGGCGGGAGTTCGGGAGTATTGCCATAACTTGTATAACGGATGCTTTTCGAAGGTTGAGGTAGATGATTTCCGAAGGTTTCTTGGTTATGTGTTGAAGGATGGATACAGCTGGATGTAGGATTTGCTAGAATTGGGTGAGATATTATGCTTCCCCTGTATCCCCAACACCTGATTGCATAACCGGAATGTTTCGGGAGTTTATAAGTGGGAATTCAAGTAGCTCTTAGGATATCTTTCCGACAGATGTATGATATGAAATTGGGGTTCGACGTCTAGTGGTCCGCCTATTCACGGTCGATTTTACAGTGGTCTCGTTGTGTCTTAAAGATTCCTTGGCTATGCCGACTCGGGGATGCTTCGTATGTCATGTGCACTACCTTGTACATGATGGTGTTGTACGATCGAGCCCGTGTAGGCCCCACCACGAAAACTTCGGACGAAATATCTATCATATGTTTGTTCCGGCTTATTCTGCAAGCCAATCCTTTGTTTTGTTTTGAGTTGTGGTATTCGAGTTGCTTCGAAGTCAAATGTTGATTCCATACCTTCACTAATGTTGTGCTCATACTCCGATGCGAATACTAATCCTTCAGGATAATCGAGATTGTCCTGACAACCTTTCTCAACCGGTGTGCTTCCCTTTAAATGGATCCAATCTTGTCAACATTCACAAGATCAATTATCAGTTCTTCTCAACGGTGTTTGTTCATCCGTCCCCAAGTTGCCTTTGTTTTCCCGCCCACCCACCCTTTTTCTTCAAGGACTCAGATGTCTTAATTAAGTATCCTTTTATTCATGTGAAGTCTCTCCATTCTTTTCCGTCAATATTCTTACCCGGTGGTTCTCAAGAAGATGTTCTACTAGTTCGGCATTCTTCATTCTTTTCTTCTCTGGTGGATTCAATTCAAGCTTTCGGTGTAATCATATTCTTTTCCGTATTTCTATTACTTTCTCATGCCTAAGTTGCACTATCATTATTAACTATGCATCTTTTGGCTTCAATATTATGAATATGTGTATCACTACGATCGAGATTCAATAAACCATTCACCTTGGGTGTATGACCATTGAAGGTTTTATTCATGTAAACAGAACAACAATTATTCTCTGATTTTAAATGAATAATCGTATTGCAATAAACATGACCAAATCATATTCATGCTTAACGCAAACACCAAATAACATTTATTTAGGTTTAACACTAATCCCGAAATTATAGGGAGTGTGCGATGATGATCATATCAATCTTGGAACCACTTCCAACACACATCTTCACTTCACCCTTAACTAGTCTTTGTTCATTCTGCAACTCCCATTTCGAGTTACTAATCTCAGCAACTAAACTAGTATCAAATACTGAGGGGTTGCTATAAACACTAGTAAAGTACACATAAATAACATGTATATCAAATACTTGGGGCAGTTCTGCTTCCAGTGACCAGTCCATTTGCAGTAGAAGCACTTAGTCTCAGACTTAGGTCTAGACTTGGGCTTCTTCACTTGAGCAGCAACTTGCTTGCCATTCTTCTTGAAGTTCCCCTTCTTCCCTTTGCCCTTTTCTTGAAACTAGTGGTCTTGTCAACCAGCAACACTTGATGCTTTTCTTGATTTCTGCCTTCGTTGATTTCAGCATCACGAAGAGCTTGGGAATTGTTTCCATTATCCCTTGCATATTATAGTTCATCACGAAGTTCCAGTAACTTGGTGATGGTGACTAGAGAACTCTGTCAATCACTATCTTATCTCGAAGATTAACTCCCACTTGATTCAAGTGATTGTAGTACTCAGACATTCTGAGCACATGCTCACTAGCTGAGCTATTCTCCTCCATCTTGTAGGCAAAGTGCTTCTCAAAGGTCTCATACCTTTCGACATGGGCATGAGTCTGAAATACTAATTTCAACTCTTGGAACATCTCATATGCTCCGTGGCATTCAAAAACGTCTTTGAAGCCCCGATTCTAAGCCATAAAGCATGGTGCACTAAACTATCAAGTAGTCATCATATCGAGCTTGCCAAACGTTCATAACGTCTGCATCTGCTCCTGCAATCGGTCTATCACCTAGCGGTGCATTAAGGACATAATTCTTCTGTGCAGCAATGAGGATAATCCTCAGATCACGGATCCAATCCGCTTCATTGCTACTAACATCTTTCAACTTAGTTTTCTCTAGGAACATATCATAAATAAAACAAGGAAGCTATACGCGAGCAATTGATCTACAACATAGATATGCAAATACTATCAGGTACTAAGTTCATGATAAATTAAAGTTCAATTAATCATATTACTTAAGAACTCCCACTTAGATAGACATCCCTCTAATCATCTAAGTGATCACGTGATCCAAATCAACTAAACCATGACCGATCATCACGTGAAATGGAGTAGTTTTCATTGGTGAACATCACTATGTTGATCATATCTACTATATGATTCACGCTCGACCTTTCGGTCTCAGTGTTCCGAGGCCCTATCTGCATATGCTAGGCTCGTCAAGTTTAACCCGAGTATTTCTGCGTGTGCAAAACTGGCTTGCATCCGTTGTATGTGAACGTAGAGCTTATCACACCCGATCATGACGTGGTGTCTCGGCACGACGAACTTTGGCAACGGTGCATACTCAGGGAGAACACTGGTACCTTGAAATTTAGTAAGAGATCATCTTATAATGCTATCGTCGAACTAAGCAAAATAAGATTCATAAAGGATAAACATGACATGCAATCAAAATATGTGACATGATATGGCCATGATCATCTTGCGCTTTTGATCTCCATCTCCAAAGTACCGTCATGATCTCTATCGTCACCAGCATGACACCATGATCTCCATCATCTTGATCTCTATCAATGTGTCATCACATGGTCGTCTCACCAACTATTGCTCTTGCAACTATTGCTATCGCATAGCGATAAAGTAAAGCAATTATTTGGCGCTTGCATCTTATACAATAAAGAGACAACCATAAGGCTTCTGCCAGTTGCCGATAACTTTGTTACAAAACATGATCATCTCAAACAATAAAATTTAGCATCATGTCTTGACCATATCACAGCACAACATGCCCTGCAAAAACAAGTTAGACGTCCTCCATTTGTTGTTGCAAGTTTTACGTGGCTGCTACGGGCTGAGCAAGAACCGTTCTTACCTACGCATCAAAAACCACAACATGATATAGTGATTTCTTTTTGATCTTTAGAAAGAACCTTGTTCATTGAATCCGATTCAACTAAAGCTAGAGAAACAGACACCCACTAGCCACCTGTGTGCGAAGCACGTCGGTAGAACCAGTCTCGCGTAAGCGTACGCCTAATGTCGGTCTGGGCCGCTTCATCCAACAATGTCGATGAATCAAGAATCAACTAGTGACGGCAAGCAATATGTATATACCCACACCCACAACTCCTTTGTGTTCTACTCATGCATATAACATCTACGCATAAACCTGGCTCGGATGCCACTGTTGGGGAACATAGTAATTTCAAAAATTTCCGCACATGCAATCATGGTGATGCATAGCAATGAGAGAGGAGAGTATCGTCCACATACCCTCGTAGACCGTAAGCGGAAGCGTTATGAGAATGCAGTTGATGTAGTCGTACGTCTTCACGATCCGACCGACCCAAGTACCGAACGTACGGCACCTCCGAGTTCAGCACATGTTCAGCTTGATGATGTCCCACGAACTCCGATCCAGCAGAGCTTCACAGGAGAGTTATGTCAGCACGACGGCGTGATGACGATGATTATGTTGCTACCGACGCAGGGCTTCGCCTAAGCACCGCTACGATATGATCGAGGTGGATTATGGTGGAGGGGGGCACCGCACACGGCTAAGGGATAAATGGTCAACTTGTGTGAAAAGAATCAAACAATCAAAAACAATTATGAGAGGATGGCATCAAGCTTGAACTGAGAATCTTCGAGAGAAAGCACAAGATTTAGAGGAAACACTTCTTCGGTGTTCAAATGTTGAGAATGACGAGAAGAAAACATTACCAAATTGTTGAGACACTCCGGAATAATGAAGAATAGAAAGGTTGAACCAACAATGAAAAGGATTTGAAAGACCTAAGAGAATGACATTTGACTGATGACAATTCATTATTACGTCAAACTTTGAAATGAATTTGAGAATAACTCCAGGAAAAGAAGAGTTAGGTAAGATCATGGGGAAAAGACCTGTGGGTTAGGGCCCACTCACAATAAATTCCTTCAAAACGATTACGATTACTTGAAAGGGGAATTGCACCAGTTGATTTAAATGGCTTGAATGAGATAACATTCTCCAAAGAACTTGAACGGATTAAGAATGGAAACACGAATCTTCTGAGATATCTTCGGCACTCCGGAATAATTGAATAGCGAGAAGTGGATGATTAAGAGGTGCACCGGCATAAGAAAACATTTGAAACAAGGAAAAGAATGTGATCAACATTGAAGTCTTGAATTTAGTCAACCGAAGAAGAAAAAGAATGAATAATGATAAACTTGAAGAACATCTTCATGAGAACCATCGGGTAAGAACATTGACAGAAAAGAATGGAGAGACTTCCCATCAATAAAAGGATACTTGATTAAGAAATCTGTGTCCTTGAAGAAAAAGGGTGGGAGGGCGGGAAAACAAAGGCAACTTGGAGACGGATGAAACAAATAACGTTGAGAAGACTTTGAGTTGATCTTGCGGATGGGAACAATGATAGGATCATCTTGAAGAGAATCACACCGGTTGGAAAGAATTGACATGACAACCTCGATGATCAAGACGGATTGGCATTCATATAGAAATATGAAAACACCGCTTAGGAAAGGTATGGAATCAACACTTGACATTGAAGCAACTCGAATACCACAATTGAAAACCAAACAAAGGATTGGCTTGCAAAATAAGCCGGAACAAACATATGATAGATCCCATATCGTATCATATGTCTGTTGGAAAAAATTCCTACGTGATACTAGAATTCCCACTTATGAACTCCCGAAACTTTCTGGTTATGCAATCAGGTGTTGGGGATACGGGGGAAGCATAATATCTCACCCAAACTAACAATCCCTACATCTAGCTGTATCCATCCTTCAACACATAACCGAGAAACCTTCGGAAATCGTGTACCTCAACCTTCGAAAAGCATCCATTATACGAGTTATGGCAATACTCCCGAACTCCCGCCCCAGTATTGGGTGGCGTCGAGGTTATCTCACCAACAACTGCATAAAAGAGATTTTCGATGTCGGCGAAACTCGGGTATTCCAAAACTGCACCGATAAAATTGTGATGACAACACCTCGGAGCTCAACTCCCCGGGACACTGCCACAACCCCTAAATGTCAGGAAGCACCAAGAACAATGTTCTCGTCACAAGAATATCAGAACGATTCCAAGATAACCGCGTGATCCTTAAAAAATCGTGAAATTTGAGGAGAGGAGATTCAAAACTTCTATGTCAGGAGGCCTCACCAGAGCGGCGAAGGGACAGGGGAGTAAAAATAATCCTACTCTCTGATATATATATATATATATATATATATATAATCCTAAGACTCAAAACATTTTGTTCTAGACTCAGCAACGTCAGCGATTCGATCAAGCAGGGGGCTCCTAAGTCGGGGATGGCTCTGATACCAACTTGTAACACCCACAATGTGGCTATATCTCCCACGTGTCGAGGCACGACTTAGAGGCATAGCTGCATGGTCGTTTAGTCGCAGGTGGGGTAATCTTCACACAATCCCATGTACTGAATAAGAAAGGGATAAAGAGTTGGCTTACAATCGCCACTTCACACAAATAACAAGTTAAACATACATCATCCAGAGTACAAACAAAGGTCCGACTACGGAACCAAATTAAAGTGAGACAACCCCAAATGCAAGATCCCCGATCGTCCCAACTGGGCTCAACTACTGCTCAATAGGAAACGAAACAAGACAACGATCAAGATCTTCATCGAGCTCCCACTTGAGCTCGGTTGCGTCACCTGCACTGGTTTCATCAGCACCAGCAACTGTTTGGAAGTATCTATGAGTCATGAGGACTCAACAATCTCACACCCGCGAGATCAAGACTATTTAAGCTTATGGGTAGGATGAGGTAATGAGGTGGAGCTGCAGCAAGCACTAAGCAAATATGGTGGCTAACATACACAAATGAGAGCGAGAAGAGAAGCAACGCAACGGTCGAGAAGTTAGAAGTGATCAAGAAGTGATCCCGAAACTACTTACGTTCAAGCATAACACAAGACCGCGTTCACTTCCCGGACCCTGCCGAAACGAGACCATCATGGCTACACACGCGGTTGATGCATTTTAACTTAAGTCAAGTGTCAAGTTCTCTACAACCGGATATTAACAAATTTCCATCTGCCACATAACCGCGGGCACGACTTTCGAAAGTTTATACCCTGCAGGGGTGTCCCAACTTAGCCCATCACAAGCTCTCGTGGTCAACGAAGGATATTCCTTCTCCTAGGAAGGCCCGATCAGACTCGGAATCCCGGTTACAAGACATTTCGACAATGGTAAAACAAAACTAGCAAAGCCGCCCAGATGTGCTGACAAATCCCGATAGGAGCTGCACATATCTCGTTCTCAGGGCACACCGGATTATCCAAGCTTCTGGTAGGCCAGCCCAGAGTTTCCCCTGGTGGCCACCGGCAGCTGACAGGTTGGACCAACACTTAGAGGGGCACTGGCCCGGGGGTTAAAATAAAGATGACCCTTGGGCTCCAGAAACCCAAGGGAAAAAGGCTTAGGTTGTTAGGCAAATGTAAAACCAAGGTTGGGCCTTGCTGTAGGAGTTTTATTCAAAGCGAACTGTTAAGGGGTTCCCATAACACCCAATTGCGTAAGGAACGTAAAATCAAGGAACATAACACCGGTATGACGGAAACTAGGGCGGCAAGAGTGGAACAAAACACCAGGCATAAGGCCGATCCTTCCACCCTTTTCCAAGTATATAGATGCATTAAAGTAAATAAGATATATTGTGATATCCCAAACATATCCATGTTCCAACAAGGAACAAACTTCATCTTCACCTGCAACTAGCAACGCTATAAGAGGAGCTGAGCAAAAGCGGTAACATAGCCAAACAACAGTTTGCTAGGAAAGGTGGGTTATGGGCTTGACATGGCAATATGGGAGGCATGATATAGCAAGTGGTAGGTAGCGCGACATAGCAATAGAGCGAACAACTAGCAAGCAAAGATAGAAGTGATTTCGAGGGTATGGTCATCTTGCCTGCAATGCACTCAGAGTTGTCGAAAGCTTGATCCTCATAAGCGTACTCAACAGGTTACTCGTACACGAACTCATCTCCTGGCTCTACCCAAAGCAAGAACACAAGCAATGGAACAACAATCAATCATGGTGCAATGCACAAGCAACATGATGCAATACATGGCATGATTTGCGAGATGTGATATGCAATGCATATGCATACTCCGGAAGGGAAATAATGAACAAGGCATCAACTTGGCAAACCAAGTATGCCGCTGGAAAGATGAGATGATTTCGGTTGAAATTGATATAAAGATCATCAGAAACGGATGCACGGTTTGCAAATGACAAGCAAAACAAGTATGGTGCAAAACCATTATTAACAGCATGATGCCACTTAGCATGCAACAAGAAACTAAGCTACTGCACTCCAACATAACAACAAAGCATATGGAAGTGATGTACAAGAGATGCTTGACAAAACATGAACACTGAGCTACGGCTAAATCACACTAGAACAGGTTCAAACAAGCATGGAAAAAGTGCAAAAGATATCAGCTTCACAGACTTAGTGAAAATACTAACATGGCATAAACAGCATCAGGAAGCAATGTTTAGAGCTAGAAAACAACCTGCTACAGGAACATATCATAGCAAACAAAAGCATGGCATGATTCTACTAAAAGCATAGAACAAAAGTACCTTACTGAACATGAGCCAAAAGGCACAGAAGATATGATGACACCCATGTAAACATAGCACGATTTATTAACAGTTTCAGACTTAGCACAAAAACAGAGCATGGCATAAACAGATTTATGAAAGCAACTTTGCGAGCTCATGCAACTCACCACAAAGCATTACATGACAACATAAACATACCAATAGCGAGAAGACATGTACATGAAGCTAACCATGGCAAGATCAAGTTCATAGGATGCAAGGATCACTAGCAACAACCATGGCAATATTGATTAACATGTTAACAATCTGCCAGGAACATTTTATAGCAAAAGTAGAGCAAGAACAAGACATGCTAGAGCACTCCATAATTGCAAACAGGGGCACGGATGGATAGAGCATAACCACATGTTTAAAAAATCTTACTGAAGTATCCCAAAATAAGCATGCATCTCACTGTAGCATCAAGTTTACATGGCATCAAAATAACAGCAGGAAAATGACGTACCAAAATCCTAAGTCCCTGAAACAGCAACATTGTGGAGCCTACTTTGCATGCTTGTGCTAGTCACCACATAGATCAAAAAAATACAAGACAAGTACCTCTGTAAAGATAGCATGTTGTAGATCAAAACACATGTAGACCACATGCTCAAATGATGCACACATCAAATGCAACAAAAATGACAAATCACCATGATCTGATAAGTGCCAGCTCCTAAAATTTTATAGCACACTTGCATCAATGAAAATGGCATCATAATTTACAGTAACATGCATGGGAATGATTCTAACATGAAGAGCTCAACAAGACGAACAATTTGATATATCATATGCATGATTCGGAGCAACGAGCACCGAGATATGACATGTTGAAGAAGTGCACAAAATATCAGGGATTCGAGACTTGGTGGAATTTTACCCTCCGAAAGTCAACGGGACGAGGATATCCCGGACGGAGAGATCCGGGGCCCAGGTGCTGTTTGGTTCGGGGGAGTGGCGGATCTCGTCCCACTCCCCAGATCCGGCGACGAGGCGGCGACTCCGGCGATGGCCGGCGACGATGAGGTGGCGCAGCGCGGCGGCGGGGCATGTAGGCGGTTGGCGGCGGCGCTCGGTGGAGATGGCCGGCGGCGACCGGCGGAGCGTGGGTGGCGGCGAGGCGCGCGGTTGCTCCCGCAACGTGGAGGCGCGGCGAGGCGGCTGACGCGGGCGGGCGGGGGGGGGGAGGGTGCGGCGCTAGGCGGCGGAGCTCGGAGGAGGCGTGCGCGGCTCGTCAGCCCCGGTTGCGCCCGGGGCGGGCCGGCCTCGGGCTCCGGCGGGCTGCGGCGGCGCGGAAGGAGAGAGAAGGCGCGGGAGGCCACATGGTGGCGTCCGATTGGGCGAGGGGGCGGTGGCGGACATGTCCGGCACGCGGTGGATGTGTCCGTTGGTGCGAGGATGGAGAAGTTAGGGTTTGTAGCACGAGATTTCGGGGAGGGACACATATATATAGGTAGATGGAGGTAGGAGTGTCCAAATAAGGTGCGGTTTCCGCCCACACGATCGTGATCCAATGCGGAGAACGTGGAGGTGGTTTAGATGGGTTATTGGGCTGTTTTGGAGGGGTGTTGGGCTGCAACACAAAGAGGCTTTTGCGGTTACCTGGTTAACCGTTGGGGCATCAAACGGGCTCCAAATGGAACGAAATTTGGCAGGCGGTCTACCTGTGGTGTACCAAGGCCACTTGGAAAATCTCGGTCCATTCCGAGAATGTTTAACTCCCGCTCACGAAAAGAGACAAAAAGGGTGCGTCTGGTGCATGAGGGAGTGTTGGATTGTAAAACAGACAATGGGGAAAATGCTCGGATGCATGAGACAAACACAAATGCAAATGCGATGCACATGATGATATCATATGAAATGCATGACATGAACAAAATGCAAAACGAAAGACAAAAACCCAACCACGAAGGGAATATCATATCGCATCTCCAGAAAAGGCAAGAGTCGGAGTTATAAATATGGAAAGTTGTATCCGGGGCGTTACAGGGGAGGGCCGGCCCTCCTATGGCGCGCCCTGAGGAGTCCTACTCCCACCCTGAGTAGGATCCCCCCTTCCATGTAGTAGGAGTAGGAGAGAAGGAAAGGGAAAAGAGAAGAGAAAGAAGGAGGGGGTGCCGCCCCTCCCCGTAGTCAAATTAGGACTAGGCCTTGGGGGGCGCGCAGCCTCCTCTCTCTCTTTCCCCTAAAGCCCAATAAGGCCCATATACTCCCCGGTGAATTCCTGTAACTCTCCGGTACTCCGAAAAATACCCGAATCACTCGGAACCTTTCCGATGTCCGAATATAGTTGTCCAATATATCGATATTTATGTCTCGACCATTTTGAGACTCCTCGTCATGTCCCCGATCTCATCCGGGACTCCAAACTACCTTCGGTACATCAAAACACATAAACTCATAATACTGATCGTCACCGAACATTAAGCGTGCGGACCCTACGGGTTCGAGAACTATGTAGACATGACCGAGACTCATCTCCGGTCAATAACCAATAGGGGAACCTGGATGCTCATGTTGGTTCCTACATATTCTATAAAGATCTTTATCGGTTAAACCGCATAACAACATACGTTGTTCCCTTTGTCATCGGTATGTTACTTGCCAGAGATTCGAACGTCGATATCTCAATACCAAGTTCAATCTCGTTACCGGCAAGTCTCTTTACTCGTTCTGTAATGCATCATCCCACAACTAACTCATTAGTTACATTGCTTGCAAGGCTTATAGTGATGTGCATTACTGAGAGGGCCCAGAGATACCTCTCCGACAATCGGAGTGACAAATCCTAATCTTGATCTATGCCAACTCAACAAGTACCATCAGAGACACCTGTAGAGCACCTTTATGATCACCCAGTTACGTTGTGACGTTTGGTAGCACACAAAGTGTTCCTCCAGTATTTGGGAGTTGCATAATCTCATAGTCATAGGAACATGTATAAGTCATGAAGAAAGCAATAGCAACAAACTAAACGATCATCGTGCTAAGCTAACGGATGGGTCAAGTCAATCACATCATTCCCTAATGATGTGATCCGGTTAATCAAATGACAACTCATGTCTGTGGCTAGGAAACTTTGATTCAACGAGCTAGTCAAGTAGAGGCATACTAGTGACACTTTGTTTGTCTATGTATTCACACATGTACTAAGTTTCCGGTTAATACAATTCTAGCATGAATAATAAACATTTATCATGATATAAGGAAATATAAATGACAACTTTATTATTGCCTCTAGGGCATATTTCCTTCACTCTTATATACGGAGGGGCACCACACGTTGTAACCTATGACGACTTGATAGCAACAGGTACGCGGGGGAGCCGGCGGCTTGCGCCGGTGTCTGGACGGCCGGTGTTGCGATATCTTGGGGAGGAGCGCCTGTAGTCATGCCCCGGGGATGTAGCTATATCGGTGAACCTCGTTAACAAATATCGTGCCTCGGTGTGTCGTCTATGATCTTGCATTAGATTTGTATTCTAACAAGTGGTGTCATGAGCAAGGTTGCAAGAAGGCTATGCGGAAGATCATCCGGTGGTACGAGAATCATGCTCAACGGGTGCCATGGAACGTCCGATTGGTGCAAGGTGGAGCATGGAGGCGATCGCGGATGCGGTCGGTGGTGTCGGACACTTCAGGCAGGAGGCTTGAACCATTCGATGGGCTGCGGTCGGTAAGGATCGGCTAGACGTGGCGATCGGACCGACGTAGTGGCTGTTGAAGACGTTGTGGAGGCGACGGATTTGGCTCGCGATCAGGCCGGCGACCAGACGTGGGGGACAGTCGGATAGATCGGAGTGTGAGAGCATCGAGATGATGCGCTCGGTGTTGTACAAGGGTAGCGGCGCGGCACTGCGGACGAATTGTGTCGGCGACGTGGATGGCCATGGTACGGCACGGCTCGTGCACGGAAGATGCGCGAGGTGGCGACTGTTACGGCAAGGTTGGCGTCGGTGAGTACGTGCGACGGGGCAGTACAGATTGCTGGCGAGAACCAAGGTTAGAGGTGACGACATGAGCTGTTCGACGGAACTAGCGGCGGATATTTTCTGATAAACACGCAATCGTGAAAAGGAAAGTTACGGCTGCTGCATACGAGAGACAGCAGGCGCTGGGTTGCGTACGGCAACAGGTTTCCACGGATGATGTTTACCGTGCGTGCAAAGAAAGAAAAATCAGAAGCGATCTGATGTGTTAGTGCAGGAGTCCAGGGGACGCATACATGCATGAGCAGTTTCAGAGGAACGTGTGCATGCGTATTGGGTCCAGAGGACAAGAGCTTGCATACACCGAGCGGTTATGATTAAAATAAGGAAGGGATATGCACGTCCATGTTTGTCTGTGAAATGGCATCGGACTTGGTTTGATTCCGAAGAAACTATGACTATTATGGACTCGATTTCCGTGAAAGGTAAGGAAAATACAGGGCCAGGCATCCAACAGGAAATACGAGGCTAGGGTCGACGAGGCTAGCAGGCACGACAGAAATTGTCTGCGAGTTAAGGGAAATGGTGGAGCGGACGAGTTGTTGTGGGCGGAATTAATCTACACGTTGCGGCAAGAGGCTTCAAGTGATTTTCCAAAGGGCAGACAGGAACGGTGCGGGTCAAGGTTCTTGGTAGATCACGGACTGCGGCGTGGCTTCAGACGAGGAATACGGGGTCAGTGATCTTTTTCGTGAGGAGGTCGCAGAGGAAAAGGGTGGTAAGACCGGCGGCAATAGGTTGGTTAGATCGCGGCTCGGCATGGCGCCGTGGTTCACCAAGTTTGATGTGGATAAATTCGATGGCACGGGTAACTTTGGTCTATGGCAGACAAGAGTCAAGGATATTCTAGCGCAACAGGGAATCTTGAAGGGTTTGTAGGAGACGAAGCCGGCCAAGGTTGACAGCGATGCGTGGGAGAATATGCAAGTGCAGGCGGCCGCTACCATATGGCTTTGTCTTGCGGATCAGATCATGTATCATGTCATGGACAAAGATACTCCTAAGGGAATTTGGGACAATTTGGCAAATCGTTATATGTCCAAGCCAGTGACCAATAAGCTGTATTTGAAGCAAATGTTCTATGGGATGAAGATGTAGGAGGGGTCGGATCTTGTGGAGCATGTGAATGCCTTCAATCAATTAGTCACGGATCTAGCGCATCTGGATGTGAAGATTGAGGACGAGGATAAGGCCTTACTTATTCTTGTTTCTTTGCCACCGTCCTATGAGTATTTGGTCATTACATTGACACATGGAAAGACAACCATCAATAATGAGGAACTCACTACAGCGTTGCTTGGACATGAGTTGATGAAGCAAAAGAATGCTACAGAAAGGGAGAGTACTGAAGGTTTGGGGTTGGCAGTTAAAGGTTATCAACTCAGGAAGGGACAAGAGGCGGAGAAGAAAAAGAAGAAAAAGGTGCAGTGCTACAGGTGCAAGGACTGGGACATATAGAGAGGGAATGCCCAGAACTGTGTTGGGGAACGTAGCAATAATTCAAAAAAATTCTACGTGTCACCAAGATCAATCTAGTAGATACTAGCAACGAGAGAGAGGGAGTGCATCTTCATACCCTTGAAGATCGCTAAGCGGAAGCGTTACAAGAATACAGTTGGTGGAGTCGTACACGCAGCGATTCAGATCGCGGTCGATTCCGATCTAAGCGCCGAACAACGGCGCCTCCGCGTTCAACATAGGTACAGCCCGAGGACGTCTCCTCCTTCTTGATCCATCAAGGGGAGAGGAGAAGTTGAGGGAGAACTCCGACAGCACGACGGCATGGTGGTGATGGAGCTCGTGGTTCTCCGGCAGGGCTTCGCCAAGCGCAACGGAGGAGGAGGTGTAGGAAAGGGGAGGGGCTGTGCCAGGGGAAGGGTGCGGCTGCCCTCCCACCCCCACTATATATAGAGGCAAGGGATAGGGGGCGGCCCCCTCAGATCCCATCTAGGGGAGGGGCGGCGGCCAGGGAGGGGAAACTTGCCCCCCATGCCAAGGGGGGCGCCCCCTTTAGGGTTTCCCCTCAACCCTAGGCGCATGGGCCCTAGGGGGGATGGCGCCCAGCCCACTTAGGGGCTGGTTCCCCTCCACATACAGCCCACAGGGCCCTCTGGGGCAGGTGGACCCTCCCGGTGGACCCCCGAAACCCTTTCGGTGGTCCCGGTACAATACCGGAAAACCCCCGAACACTTTCGGTGACTGTATGAGGACTTCCCATATATAAATCTTCACCTCCAGACCATTCCGGAAGTCCTCGTGACGTCCGGGATCTCATCCGGGACTCCGAACAACCTTCGGTAACCACATACTATTTCCCATAACAACTCTAGCATCACCGAACCTTAAGTGTGTAGACCCTACGGGTTCGGGAACCATGTAGACATGACCGAGACATCTCTCCGGCCAATAACCAAAATAGCGGGATCTGGATACCCATGTTGGCTCCTACATGTTCCATGATGATCTCATCGGATGAACCATGATGTCAAGGATTCAATCAATCCCGTATGCAATTCCCTTAGCCTATCGGTATGTTACTTGCCCGAGATTCGATCGTCGGTATCCCCATACCTCGTTCAATCTCGTTACCGGCAAGTCTCTTTAATCGTTCCATAATGCGTGATCCCATGACCAACTCCTTAGTCACATTGAGCTCATTATGATGATGCATTACCAAGTGGGCCCAGAGATACCTCTCTGTCATACGGAGTGACAAATCCCAGTCTCGATTCATGCCAACCCAACAGACACTTTCGGAGATACCTGCAGTGTACCTTTATAGCCACCCAATTACGTTGTGACATTTGGTACACCCAAAGCATTCCTACAGTATCCGGGAGTTGCACAATCTCATGGTCTAAGGAAATGATACTTGACATTAAAAAAGCTTTAGCAAACGAACTACATGATCTTGTGCTACGCTTAAGATTGGGTCTTGTCCATCACATCATTCTCCTAATGATGTGATCCCGTTATCAATGACATCCAATGTCCATGCTTAGGAAACCATGACCATCTATTGATCAATGAGCTAGTCAACTAGAGGCTTACTAGGGACATATTACGATCTATGTATTCACACATGTATTATGGTTTCTGGTTAATACAATTATAGCATGAACAATAGATAATTATCATGAACAAGGAAATATAATAATAACCATTTTATTATTGCCTCTAGGGCATATTTCCAACAAACTGAAGTTTGGGGCAAGTGCTAATGCGGCTACTTGTGGTGATGACTCAGACAGCAGTAGTGATGTTCTCGTAGTATCAAATAGGTAGTCAACAAAAACTGAAGCGTGGATGTTGGATTCAGCTTGCTCTTTTCATGCGACACCCAACATGGAGTGGTTCTCTTCGTACAAGTCTAGTGAGTTTGGTTTAGACTATGTGGGCGATGACACAGGTTATCATGTTGCTGGAGTAGGTGACATCAAAATCAAAATGTTTGACGGAGTTGAGCAGATGCTTCGGGGAGTCAGGCATGTGCCAGGGCTAAGGAGGAATCTAATTTTGCTTGGTGTTCTTCATGATGGTGGTATGGAATTCTGTTCTGACCGGAATAAGAAGACCATGAAAATCATGGAAGATGGGGTGACTGTGATGATAGGAGAGAGGACGGCTTCGCATCTTTACAAGTTGCAAGGGAGCACTATTGCAGGTGGAGCCATGGAGAGTGGAGCTGCAGGAGTAGCAGTGGAGTCCCACGATGGCGGCGGGTCTGGCCCGTCGGGTAGCTCTCAGTAAGCTACAAACAAGACAACCCAAGTCCGGAGTACATGGAGGTTCGAGCGTGGACGACTTCTAAGTGGTGGAGAATATTCGCCAAGGTTGAGTTTGTTATATTTGTGTCGAATATTATGTATGCAAGGGGTCACATGGACTTGGAGTTGTAATTGGTGTGGTTAGGTACGAGTTGTGTAGGAGTCAGACACTTGTATCCTAGGCCTCTTATATATAGAGAGGCACCATATGTTGCAACCTATGACGACTTGATATCAACAGGTGCGTGGGGGAGCCGACGGCTTGTGCCGGCGCCTGCGCGGCCAGTGTTGCGGTATCTTGGGGAGGAGCTCCCGTAGTCATTATGCCCCGGAGATGCAGCCATATCAGTGAACCTCGTTAACAAATATCGTGCCTCGGTGTGTCGTCTATAATCTTGCATTAGCGTTTTATTCTAACAATATGAACTAAACCTACAGGAAAAATACTACTTCTCGTTGTAGGTAAGGTCAACGAGCCCCACGTCGGAGCCGCCAGCTTCGTCGTTGTTGGCCTCCAATGGCAACCTGAGGCCCTGTGATTTTTTATGCATTGTCATCGTGCTGCTTTGGCGCCTTGTCATCCTCAGCCTCAATCTCCTCAAAGAGCCACTCCCGTTGCGCGTCATTGAAGATGGAGCAGTGGCTCTATGCGAATGCAAGCACCGCCTGGTTCTTGCAAAGGACGCTTGGGCTAGAGAGGGTCTCTGCCACAACTTTATATCATTATTGCTTGGTTGCCAGAAATATCCATCACTATGCAGCAAAGGGCATAACAAAAATATGAAAATGGTTGAACCTTTCCTTGGTCTTGTCGGGACCCCGATTCCAGGTCACATCGATCTAGCATGTAACACCTCATATCGCTTTGTGGCCTCACGCACGGTATTCCCACGGGTGTCGCCTTACTATGGCCCGGGACCGTTTGCGTCTTTTGGCTCACGTATATGATAGTGTCGCTAGCATCCATATGACAGAGAACCCGGGCAGACATGGCTAGTCGTGAACCCAAAGCGGCACAAACCTATGGGAACAGGTGTTGGGGAACATAGCATAAATTCAAAATTTTCCTACGTGTCACCAAGATCTATCTATGGAGTCATCTAGCAACGAGGGAGGAGTGGATCTACATACCCTTGTAGATCGCGCGCGGAAGCGTTCAAGAGAACGGGGTTGATGGAGTCGTACTCGTCGTGATCGAAATCACCGATGATCCTAGCGCCGAACGGACGGCACCTCCGCGTTCAACACACGTACGGAGCAGCGACGTCTCCTCCTTCTTGATCCAGCAAGGGGGAAGGAGAGGTTGATGGAGAATCCAGCAGGACGACGGCGTGGTGGTGGAAGTAGCGGGATTCCAACAGGGCTTCGCCAAGCGCTGCGGGAGGAGGGAGATGTGTCATGGGAGGGAGAGGGAGGCGCCAGGGCTTAGGTATTGCTGCCCTCCCTTCCCCCACTATATATAGGGCCAAGGGAGAGGGGGGCGCAGCCTTTGGCCCTTCCTCCAAGGAAGGGTGCGGCCAGGGAGGAGTCCCTCCTCCCCAAGGCACCTCGGAGGTGCCTTCCCCTTTTAGGACTCTTCCTTTCCCTCTTCTCTTGGCGCATGGGCCTCTTGGGGCTGGTGCCCTTGGCCCATATAGGCCAAGGTGCACCCACTACAGCCCATGTGGCCCCCCGGGGTAGGTGGCCCCACCCGGTGGACCCCCGGGACCCTTCCGGTGGTCCCGGTACAATACCGGTGACCCCGAAACTTGTCCCGATGGCCGAAATAGCACTTCCTATATATAATTCTTTACCTCCGGACCATTCCGTAACTCCTCATGATGTCCGGGATCTCATCCGGGACTCCGAACAACTTTAGGGTTACCGCATACTAATATCTCTATAACCCTAGCGTCACCGAACCTTAAGTGTGTAGACCCTACGGGTTCGGGAGACATGCAGACATGACCGAGATGACTCTCCGGTCAATAACCAACAGCGGGATCTGGATACCCATGTTGGCTCCCACATGTTCCACGATGATCTCATCGGATGAACCACGATGTCAAGGACTTAATCAATCCCGTATACAATTCCCTTTGTCTAGTGGTACGATACTTGCCCGAGATTCGATCGTCGGTATCCCGATACCTTGTTCAATCTCGTTACCGGCAAGTCTCTTTACTCGTTTCGTAACACATCATCCCGTGATCAACTCCTTGATCACATTGTGCACATTATGATGATGTCCTACCGAGTGGGCCCAGAGATACCTCTCCGTTTACACGGAGTGACAAATCCCAGTCTCGATTCGTGCCAACCCAATAGACACTTTCGGAGATACCTGTAGTGTACCTTTATAGCCACCCAGTTACATTGTGACGTTTGGCACACCCAAAGCACTCCTACGGTATCCGGGAGTTGCACAATCTCATGGTCTAAGGAAATGATACTTGACATTAGAAAAGCTTTAGCATACGAACTACATGATCTTGTGCTAGGCTTAGGATTGGGTCTTTGTCCATCATATCATTCTCCTAATGATGTGATCCCGTTATCAATGACATCCAATGTCCATGGTCAGGAAACCGTAACCATCTATTGATCAACGAGCTAGTCAACTAGAGGCTTACTAGGGACATGGTGTTGTCTATGTATCCACACATGTATCTGAGTTTCCTATCAATACAATTCTAGCATGGATAATAAAAGATTACCATGAACAAGGAAATATAATAATAACTAATTTATTATTGCCTCTAGGGCATATTTCCAACAGTTTCCCACTTGCACTAGAGTCAATAATCCAGTTCACATCGATTTGTGATTAACACTCAAGGTCACATTCCCATGTGACTAACACCCAAAGAGTTTACTAGAGTCAATAATCTAGTTCACATTACCATGTGATTAACACTCAATGAGTTCTGGGTTTGAACATGTTATGCTTGTGAGAGATGTTATAGCCAACGGGTCTGAATCTTTCAGATCCGTATGTGCTTCGCAAATTTCTATGTCATCTTGTAGATGCAACTACTACGCTACATTTGGAGCTATTCCAAATAACTATTCTACTATACGAATCCAGTTTACTACTCAGAATAATCTGGATTAGTGTCAAAGTTTGCATCGGCATAACCCTTTATGACGAACTCTTTTACCACCTCCATAATCGAGAAAATTCCTTAGTCCACTAGTTACTAAGGATAACTTTGACCGCTGTCTTGTGATCCATTCTTGGATCACTCTTGTACCCCTTGACTGACTCATGGCAAGGCACATTTCAGGTGCGGTACACAGCATAGCAATCTTTAGAGCCTACGTCTAAAGGATAGGGGACGACCTTCGTCCTTTCTCTCTATTCTGCCGTGGTCGAGCTTTAAGTCTTAACTTCATACCTTACAACTCAGGCAAGAACTCCTTCTTTGACTGATCCATCTTGAACACCTTCAAGATCATGTCAAGGTATGTGCTCATTGAAAGTACCATTAAGCGTTTTGATCTATCCTTATAGATCTTGATGCTCAATGTTCAAGTAGCTTAATCCAGGCTTTCCATTGAAAAACACTTTCCAAATAACCCTATATGCTTTCCAGAAATTCTACGTCATTTCTGATCCACAATATGTCAACAACATATACTCATCAGAAATTCTATAGTGCTCCCACTCACTTCTTTGGAAATACAAGTTTCTCATAAACTTTGTATACACCAAAATCTTTGATCATCTCATCAAAGCATACATTCCAACTCCGAGATGATTACTCCAGTCCTTAGAAGGATTGCTGGAGCTTTGCATACTTTTTAGCATCTTTCAGGATTGACAAAACCTTCCGGTTGTATCACATACAACCTTTCCTCAAGAAAATCGTTGAGAAAACAATGTTTTTGACATCCTATCTGCAAGATTTCATAAACAATGCAGTAATCGCTAATATAATTCCAACAGACTCTTAGCATCGCTACGAGTGAGAAAGTCTCATCGTAGTCAACTCCTTGAACTTGTCGGAAAACATCTTAACGACAAGTCGAGCTTTCTTGATGGTGATACTTACCGTCTTCCCTTTTAAAATCCATCTGTACTCAACAGCCTTACGACCATCAAGTAGTTCTTCGAAAGTCTACACTTTGTTTTCATATATGGATCCTCTCTCGGATTATATGGCCTCGAGCCATTTATCAGAATCCGGGCCCACCATTGCTTCTCCATATCTTGTAGGTTCATTATTGTCTAGCAACATGACTTCCAAGACATGATTACGTACCACTCTGAAGTAGTATGCATCCTTGTCATCCCACGAGGTTTGGTAGTGACTTGATCTGAAGTTTCATGATCACTATCATAAGCTTCCACTTCAATTGGTTTAGGTGCCACAGGAACAACTCATGTGCCCTGCCACACACTAGTTGAAGAGACGGTTCAATAACCTCATCAAGTCTCCACCATCCTCCCACTCAATTCTTTCGAGAGAAACTTTTCCTCGAGAAAGGACCCGATTCTAGAAACAATCCCTTATTGCTTTCGGATCTGAGACAGGAGGTATACCCAACTGTTTTGGGTGTCCTATGCAGATGCATTTATCCACTTTGGGTTCGAGCTTATCAGCCTGAAACTTTTCACATAAGCGTCGCAGCCCCAAACTTTTAAGAAATGACAGCTTAGGTTTCTCTAAACCATAGTTCATATGGTGTCATCTCATCGGAATTACGTGGTGCCCTATTTAAAGTGAATGTGGTTGTCTTTAATGCCTAACCCATAAACTATCGTGGTAATTCGATAAGAGACATCATGGTATGCATCATATCCAATAGGGTGCATTTATGATGTTCGGACACACCATCACACTATGGTGTTCCAGGCTGTATTAGTTGTGAAATAATTTCCACAATGTCTTAATTCTGTGCCAAACTCGTAATTCAGATATTCATCTCTATGATCATATCATAGATATTTTATCCTCTCGTCACGACGATCTTTCAACTTCACCCTGAAATTACTTGAACCTTTCAATAATTCAGACTCGTGATTCATCAAGTAAATATACTCAACATCTACTCAAATCATCTGTGAAGTAAGAACATAACGATATCCACTACATGCCTCAGCACTCATTGGATTGCACACATCAAAATGTATTACTTCCAACAAGTTGCTTTCTAGTTCCATTTTACTGAAAAACAAGGCTTTCAGTCATCTTGCCCATGTGGTATGATTTGCATGTCTCAAGTGATTCAAAATCAAGTGAGTCCAAACGGTCCATTTGCATGGAGTTTCTTCATGCATATACACCAATAGACATGGTTCGCATGTCTCAAACTTTTCAAAAATGAGTGAGTCCAAAGATCCATCAACATGGAGCTTCTTCATGCATTTTATACTGATATGACTTAAGTGGCAGTGCCACAAGTAGGTGGTACTATCATTACTATCCTATATCTTTTGGCATGAACATGTGTATCACTACGATCGAGATTCAATAAACCATTCATTTTAGGCGTAAGACCATTGAAGGTATTATTCAAATAAATAGAGTAACCATTATTCTCCTTAAATGAATAACCGTATTGCGATAGACATAATCCAATCATGTCTATGCTCAACGCAAACACCAAATAAAAATTATTTAGGTTTTAATACCAATCTCGATGGTAGAGGGAGCGTGCGATGCTTGATCATATCAACACTGGAAACACTTCCAACACATATCGTCAGCTCACCTTTAGCTAGTCTCCGTTTATTCCGTAGCTTTTATTTCGAGTTTACTAACATTTAGCAACCGAACCAGTATCTAATACCATGGTGCTACTAGGAGTACTAGTAAAGTACACATTAACACAATGTATATCCAATATACTTCTATCGACTTTGCCAGCCTTCTCATCTACCAAGTATCTAGGGTAATTCTGCTCCAGTGGATGTTTCTCTTATTACAGAAGCACTTAGTCTCGGGTTTGGGTTCAACCTTGGGTTTCTTCACTAGAGCAGCAGCTGAATTGCCGTTTCATGAAGTACCCCTTCATGCCCTTGCCCTTCTTGAAACTAGTGGTTTCACCAACCATCAACAATTGATGCTCCTTCTTGATTTCTACTTTTGTGGTGTCAAACATCGCGAATATCTCAAGGATCATCATATATGTCCCTGATATATTATAGTTCATCACGAAGCTCTAGCAGCTTGGTGGTAATGACTTCGGAGAAACATCACTTTCTCATCTGGAAGATAGACTCCCACTCAATTCAAATGATTGTTGTACTCAGACAATCTGAGCACGAGCTCAACAATTGAGCTTTTCTCCCTTAGTTTGCAGGCTAAGAAAATCGTTGGAGGTCTCATACCTCTTGACGTGGGCACGAGCCTGAAATCCCAATTTCAGCCCTCGAAACATCTCATATGTTTCGCGACGTTTCAAAACGTCTTTGGTGCCTCAACTCTAAGCCTGTTTAACTGAACTATCACATAGTTATCAAAATGTGTATGTCAGATGTTCGCAACATCCATAGACAACATTCGAGGTTCAGCACACTGAGTGGTGCATTAAGGACATAATCCTTCTATGAAGCAATGAGGACAATCCTCAGTTTACGGACCTAGTCCGCATAATTGCTACTATCAACTTTCAACTAAATTTTCTCTAGGAACATAACTAAACAGTATAACTGAAGCGCGAGCTACGACATAATTTGCGAAGACCTTTTGACTATGTTCAGGATAATTAAGTTCATCTTATGAACTCCCACTCAGATAGACATCCCTCTAGTCATCTAAGTGATTACATGATCCGAGTCAACTAGGCCGTGTCCGATCATCACATGAGACGGACTAGTCATCATCGGTGAACATCTTCATGTTGATCGTATCTTCTATACGACTCATGCTCGACCTTTCGGTCTCTTGTGTTCCGAGGCCATGTCTGTACATGCTAGGCTCGTCAAGTTAACCTAAGTGTTTCGCATGTGTTCCGAGGCCATGTCTGTACATGCTAGGCTCGTCAACACCCGTTGTATTTGAACGTAAGGATCTATCACACCCGATCATCACGTGGTGCTTTGAAACGACGAACTTTCGCAACGGTGCACAGTTAGGGGGAACACCTTCTTGAAATTTTAGTGAGGGATCATCTTATTTACTACCGTCGTTCTAAGCAAATAAGATGTATAAACATGATAAACATCACATGCAATCAAATAGTGACATGATATGGCCAATATCATATAGCTCCTTTGATCTCCATCTTGGGGGCTCCATGATCATCATCGTCACCGGCATGACACCATGATCTCCATCATCATGATCTCCATCATCGTGTCTCCATGAAGTGGCCTCGCCAACTATTACTTCTACTACTACAGCTAACGGTTAGCAATAAAGTAAAGTAATTACATGACGTTTATGTTGACACGCAGGTCATAAATAAATTAAGACAACTCCTATGGCTCCTGCCGGTTGTCATACTCATCGACATGCAAGTCGTGATTCCTATTACAAGAACATGATCAATCTCATACATCACATATATCATTCATCACATCCTTTTGGCCATATCACATCACATAGCATACCCTACAAAAACAAGTTAGACGTCCTCTAATTGTTGTTTGCATGTTTTACGTGGCTGCTATGGGTTTCTAGCAAGAACGTTTCTTACCTACGCAAAAACCACAACATGATATGCCAATTGCTATTTACCCTTCATAGGGACCCTTTTCATCGAATCCGATCCGACTAAAGTGGGAGAGACAGACACCTGCTAGCCACCTTATGCAACTAGTGCATGTCAGTCGGTGGAACCAGTCTCATGTAAGAGTACGTGTAAGGTCGGTCCGGGCCGCTTCATCCCACAATGCCGCCGAATCAAGATTGGACTAGTAACGGTAAGCATATTGAACAAAATCAACGCCCACAACTACTTTGTGTTCTACTCGTGCATAGAAACTACGCATAGACCTAGCTCATGATGCCACTGTTGGGGAACGTAGCATAAATTCAAATTTTTCCTACGTGTCACCAAGATCTATCTATGGAGTCATCTAGCAACGAGGGAGGAGTGGATCTACATACCCTTGTAGATCGCGCGCGGAAGCGTTCAAGAGAACGGGGTTGATGGAGTCGTACTCGTCGTGATCCAAATCACCGATGATCCTAGCGCCGAACGGACGGCACCTCCGCGTTCAACACACGTACGGAGCAGCGACGTCTCCTCCTTCTTGATCCAGCAAGGGGGAAGGAGAGGTTGATGGAGATCCAGCAGCACGACGGCGTGGTGGTGGAAGTAGCGGGATTCCAACAGGGCTTCGCCAAGCGCTGCGGGAGGAGGGAGATGTGTCATGGGAGGGAGAGGGAGGCGCCAAGGCTTAGGTATTGCTGCCCTCCCTTCCCCCACTATATATAGGGCCAAGGGAGAGGGGGGGCACAGCCTTTGGCCCTTCCTCCAAGGAAGGGTGCGGCCAGGGAGGAGTCCCTCCTCCCCAAGGCACCTCGGAGGTGCCTTCCCCTTTTAGGACTCTTCCTTTCTTATTCTCTTGGCGCATGGGCCTCTTGGGGCTGGTGCCCTTGGCCCATATAGGCCAAGGCGCACCCCCTACAGCCCATGTGGCCCCCCGGGGCAGGTGGCCCCACCCGGTGGACCCCCGGGACCCTTCCGGTGGTCCCGGTACAATACCGGTGACCCGAAACTTGTCCCGATGGCCGAGCACTTCCTATATATCTACCTCCGACCATTCCGGAACTCCTCGTGACGTCCGGGATCTCATCCGGGACTCCGAACAACATTCGGGTTACACATTACAATATCTCTATAACCCTAGCGTCACCTAACCTTAAGTGTGTAGACCCTTACGGGTTCGGGAGACATGCAGACATGACCGAGATGACTCTCCGGTCAATAACCAACAGCGGGATCTGGATACCCATGTTGGCTCCCACATGTTCCACGATGATCTCATCAGATGAACCACGATGTCAAGGACTTAATCAATCCCGTATACAATTCCCTTTGTCTAGCGGTACGATACTTGCCCGAGATTCGATCGTCGGTATCCCGATACCTTGTTCAATCTCGTTACCGGCAAGTCTCTTTACTCGTTTCGTAACACATCATCCCGTGATCAACTCCTTGATCACATTGTGCACATTATGATGATGTCCTACCGAGTGGGCCCAGAGATACCTTTCCGTTTACACGGAGTGACAAATCCCAGTCTCGATTCGTGCCAACCCAACAGACACTTTCGGAGATACCTGTAGTGTACCTTTATAGCCACCCAGTTACGTT
The DNA here is from genome assembly GCF_003073215.2 of Triticum urartu. Classification (NCBI taxonomy): domain Eukaryota; kingdom Viridiplantae; phylum Streptophyta; class Magnoliopsida; order Poales; family Poaceae; genus Triticum; species Triticum urartu. The sequence goes on along the minus strand of NC_053023.1, from coordinate 678,005,373 downwards.
GTGACGTTTGGCACACCCAAAGCACTCCTACGGTATCCGGGAGTTGCACAATCTCATGGTCTAAGGAAATGATACTTGACATTAGAAAAGATTTAGCATACGAACTACATGATCTTGTGCTAGGCTTAGGATTGGGTCTTTGTCCATCACAACATTCTCCTAATGATGTGATCCCGTTATCAATGACATCCAATGTCCATGGTCAGGAAACCGTAACCATCTATTGATCAATGAGCTAGTCAACTAGAGGCTTACTAGGGACATGGTGTTGTCTATGTATCCACACATGTATCTGAGTTTCCTATCAATACAATTCTAGCATGGATAATAAACGATTACCATGAACAAGGAAATATAATAATAACTAATTTATTATTGCCTCTAGGGCATATTTCCAACAACAGGCATAGATGAATCAACTTCGAGCATGTCGGTCAGCAGCGTGTGAATCCGGGCTGTAGCACTGGGCTAACAGGACTCCGGTAACCCGGGCTGTGGCAGGCTAGGCAGCACTCCGGATGTCACCATGTGACATTTCCCCGAAGGGACAGGCACAGGAATGAAGTGAAACACATGCCAGCCAGTCAAGTGTCCTGAGAAGTAGTGTTGGGCTAGCAGGACTCCGGTGAACCGGGCTGTAGCGGACTACTATGGCTCATGGAAGCACAAGACTACATTTCCCCATAAGAGAGGCTACCAAGGATAAACCACTAGGTTGTCGGATCCCACACATACCAAGCATTTCAATCATACACACAATATGCTCGATATGTGCAGATACAACATGGCATCACAACATAACTCTACGACTCAAAGTATTAATCATTAGGCTCCGAGGAGCGAGATATTACAAACATGGGTCTCATGACCCAACATACAGAGCATACAAGCAACAAGCACATGCGGAAGCTTAACTTGTCTGAGTACAAACAACTACAAATGAAGAAGGCTCAGAAGCCTGACTATCTACAAGACCCTCCCAAGGGTACAAGATCGTAGCTGAGGTAACGAGCTAAACGTCGAAGTCCAAGCGGAACTACTAGCGGGACTGAAGTCTCTCTGCAAAACATAAAATAATCAAACGTGAGTACAAATGTACCCAGCAAGACTTACATCAGAACTAACTACATATGCACCGGTATCAACAAAGAGGGTGGTGGAGTTTAACTGCAGCAAGCCATCTTTGACTCAGTGGCTAACCTGAACTACGACTACAAGTAACTCTTTTGAGGTGGCGCACACGAGTCCACAAATTCACCATACCAATACACCACTATAGATCCGCTCCCGTCTCCCTGCAAGAATGCCATCCATAGCACTCACGCTTATCTTGCGAGTTTTAGAGTATCCACTTTCACTTGTCTATGAACTATGCAAGGGGTCCAAGTTTCCATATCCGAGAAATCCGGCTATTCGAATAGATTATGATAACCCTGCAGGGGTGTACTTCTTCACACACTGTAACACCCCGGATGTAACTTTCCCAATTTGTACTCCAACTCTTGCCGTTTCTGGCGTTTAAGTTATTTTATTTTTCTCGGGTTCGGGTTTTGTCTCCGTGTGTTGTTATCGTTGTCATGCATCTCATATCATGTTCATCATGTGCATTGCATTTGCATACGTGTTCATCTCATGCATTCGAGCATTTTCCCCGTTGTCCGTTTTGCATTCCGGTGCTTCGTTCTCCTCCGGTGGTCATTTCTAGCTTTCTTTCGTGTGTGGGGATTAAACATTTCCGGATTGGACCGAGACTTGCCAAGCGACCTTGGTTTACTACCGGTAGACCGCCTGTCAAGTTTCGTATCATTTGGACTTCGTTTGATACTCCAACGGTTAACCGAGAGACCGAAAAGTCCTCGTGTGTGTTGTAGCCCAACACCCCTTCAATTTTGGCCCAAAACCCACCTAAGCCTTCTCCATCATCTAGAGCGTTCGATCACGATCGCGTGGCCTAAAACCGCACCTCATTTGGACTCTCCTAGCTCACTCTATGCCTATATATGGACCCCTTCCCCGAAATCCGGATCCCCCCTCGTCCGAAACCATAAATCTCAGATCCGCCGCCGCTGGACACGTCCGATGGTGCCGGACATGTCCGGTCCGCCCCGCCGCCGCCACGTGGCACGCTACCATTGGCTGCCGCCTTACACCACCGCCGAAGCCCGCCGCGGCCCGCGGGAGGCCCTCCCCGGCCCGCGCGCCGCCGCCGCCGCGTGCCTCCCCGCCCCAGTGCCGATCCGCGCCGCCCCGCCGCACGCTGTCGCCACCTCAATGGCCGAGCTCGCCGCGCCGCCCGACGCCGCCACTCGGCCGCGCCGCCCCGCCACGCCCGGAGCCGCGCCGGCGACCACCCCGGCCGTCTCCTCCTCTACGCCAAGGCCCGGCCGCCGCCGTCCTCGTCTTCCCCTGCGAGAGCGTCGCCGCCTCGATCTGCGTGCCCGCCGAAACCCTATATCTGTCATCGAGAGGTTGTTTTTCTTCTAAGTCCCGAAATCCCAGATCCAAGTGCTCCTGTTCATAGCCCCGTAACTTTGCATCCGAAGCTCCGATTCATGCATATAGCATATCAAAATGTTCATCTCAGAGAGTACATCATTTCATTCCATTGCATCATTTTCATTTGAGTTCAACTTGATGCCCGAAATGCTGTTAGAAGAGGGCTACTTGAGATAATTGTCAGATCTGCTACTCCATTTAGGTTTTTGTCATTTTTGCCATGATTGATGTGTGCATGTTATACCCTGATGCTCTACATATGTTTTGTTAAGGGTTTTGTCATCTTTCCAGAGGTGCAACCCATGTATTTTTGTGATGAGTGTGGTGACTAGTGCAAGCTTGCAAAGTGAGGCACTCGGTAATTCTGTTTTCAGGGACTTAGCAATTCCACTAAGTCCTTGAGCTGTTTATCTCACATGACCATATGTTCATGTTGTTTCCTAGTGATCCGTGCCTCTTTTGAGGATGATCAGTAAGGATGTTTTGTTAATCTTGTAGTTCTCTATCCATCCATGTCTTTGTTTGCATTTATTGAGCAACCTAGCTTGAGTCAATCGAGCTCTACTTTTGCTACTTTGTGAATCTGGGCAGATTGTCAACTTGTTTGCAATTTTGCCGATGTTGTTGTAGTTGATCCGTGCATGCTATGATATTGTTCTTGCCATGTCTAGCTCGAATTTTTTGTATTCTTGATGGATGTATGCTTAGTTGGTCATGACTTGCACCGTAGTGAGTGCATCGAGCTCGTGAACATGCCTACTTGAGTTGTGTTTTCAGCATGTTCCATTTTTCACTAAGTCTGTGATCTGGTTATGTTTTTGCTATGTTCGCATGCTTGCAATTGTATTTTCTGATCCCTTTTGGCTCAAGGTCACTAAGGGACTTTTGTTAAGCTCTTTGAGTAGCTCCATGCCATGCTTTACTTTGCCATGTTCAGTTCCTGTAGCATGTAGTTTTGTTGCTCCGAAGAGTACTACCTAATCTGAAATTCCACGCAAGTGTTAATTTCACTAAGTCTGAGATCTGTTTGCCATATGCATTTTTGCCATGCTTGTTTGAACCTGTTAATGGATGAATTGGCCGTAGCTCAGTGTTCATCTTTTGTTAAGCATCTTGAATGGATCCCTGCCATGTTTTGTGTTGCCATGTTTGAGTGCTGTAGCATGTTCAACTCATTGCTTTTAGATGGCTACTTGCTATAAATTGCAGACCGGTGCCATTTTTGAATCGCTTGCCATTTCCAAACCGTAACTCCGATTCCGATGATCTTTATATCGTTTTCAGGTGATTTCATCTCATCTTTCTAGTGGCACACTTGGAATTCCATGTTGAGGCCAGGTTCTTGCATTTCCTTGTCATATCTTGCATTTGCATCCCGCATCGCATCCCGCATAGCATATCATCTTTGCATCATCTTGTTTGATCCTTGCACGTGGTTGATTGTGTCCTTGTTGCTTGTTTATATTGTTTGGGTAGAGCCGGGAGACGAGTTCGCTAACGAGGATCCCGTTGAGTTTGCTTTCGAGGATCCAGTCAACTCTGACAACTGTGCAGGCAAGATGATCATACCCTCGAAATCACTACTATCTTTGCTATGCTAGTTTGCTCGCTCTTTTGCTATGCCAATGCTACGATGCCTACCAATTGCTTTCAAGCCTCCCACATTGCCATGTCAAACCTCTAACCCACCATGTCCTAGCAAACCGTTGATTGGCTATGTTACCGCTTTGCTCAGCCCCTCTTATAGCGTTGCTAGCTGCAGGTGAAGATTGAAGGCCGTTCCTTGTTGGAACATTCATTTACTTGTTGGGATATCATTATATTGCTATGTTATCTTAATGCATCTATATACTTGGTAAAGGGTGGAAGGCTCGGCCTCTCGCCTAGTATTTTGTTCCACTCTTGCCGCCCTAGTTTCCGTCATATCAGTGTTATGTTCCCAGATTTTGCGTTCCTTACGCGGTTGGGTTATAATGGGAACCCCTTGATAGTTCGCCTTGATTAAAGCTTTTCCAGCAATGCCCAACCTTGGTTTTACCATTTGCCACCTAGCATTTTCTTTCCCTTGGGTTCTGCAGACTCAAGGGTCATCTTATTTTAGCCCCCTCGTGCCAGTGCTCCTCTGAGTGTTGGTCCCACCGAGCGATGTCCGGGGCTACCAGGGGCAACTCTGGGCTGGCCTACCCGACGTCTTGCTCATCTGAGTGTGCCATGAGAACGAGATATGTGCAGCTCCTATCGGGATTTGTCGGCACATTCGGGCGGTGCTGCTGGTCTTATTTAACCTGTCGAAGTGTCTTGAAGAACCGAGATACCGAGTCTGATCGGAACGTCTTGGGAGGAGGTCTATTCCTTCGTTGAACGTGAGAGCTTGTCATGGGCTAAGTTGGGACTCCCCTGGAGGGATTTGAACTTTCGAAAGCCGTGCCTGCGGTTATGGGCAGATGGGAATTTGTTAAAGTCCGGTTGTAGATAACTTGAACCTTAACTTAATTAAAATGAATCAACTGAGTGTGTTACCGTGATGGCCTCTTCTCGGCGGAGTCCGGGAAGTGGACACGGTGTTGGAGTAATGCTTGCGCAGGTTGCTCTCTAGTTTCTCGCTCGCGCTTTTTCTCCTCTTCTCGCTCTCTTTTGCGAATAAGTTAGCCACCATATATGCTAGTCACTTGCTGCAGCTCCACATATTTTACCTTGCCTTACCTATAAGCTTAAATAGTCTTGATCGTGAGGGTGCGAGATTGCTGAGTCCCTGTGGCTCAAAGATTACTATTACACCAGATGCAGGGCCTGATGATTCCGCTCCAGGTGACGCGCTCGAGCTCAAGTGGGGGTTCAACGAAGACTCTCAACGTTACTATGTTTCCTTTCCTGATGATAAGTAGAGGTGCCCAGTTGGGGGTGAACGGGACCGTTGTCGCAGGTTGGGTTCTCTTTTATTTTGGCGCCGTAGTCGGGCCATGAGTGTTTGGATGATGTAATGTTATTTATGTACTTGTTTGACGTGGCGAGTGTAAGCCAACTATGTTATCTCCCCTTTATTATTCTTATTACATGGGATGTTGTGAAGATTGCCTAACTTGCGACATATGCCTTCAATGCGATTATGCCTCTAAGTCGTTCCTCGACACGTGGGAGATATAGTCGCATCGAGGGTGTTACAAGTTGGTAATCAGAGCCTTCCCCGACCTTAGGAGCCCCATTGCTTGATCGTTTTTAGCGGCCGAGTTGTGTCTAGAAAAATGTTTTGAGTCATTTAGGAATTATATATCGGAGAGTTTAGGAATTCTTTTTACTTCCTAGTCTCCTCATCGCTCTGGTAAGGCATCCTGACAAAGAGTTTTGACTCTTCTCTTCTCAAATTTCACTAAAAAAATTTAGGATCACGCGGGTATCTTGGAATTGTTCCGATGGTTTTATGATGAGAACATTGTCCTGGTGCCTCCTGTCAGGGGTTTAGTGGAAGTGTCCCGGGGAGTTGAGCTCTGAGGTGTTGTCATCATAATTTTATCGTTGCAGTTCTGGAATACCTGAGTTTAGTACGCCGACATCGAAAATCTCTTTTATGCAGTTCGTTGGTGAGGTAACCTCGACGCCACCCAGTACTGGGGCGGGAGTTCGGGAGTATCACCATAACTGGTATAACGGATGCTTTTCGAAGGTTGAGGTAGATGGTTTCCGAAGTTTTTCTTGGTTATGTGTTGAAGGAGGATACAGCTGGATGTAGGAATTGCTAGTTTGGGTGAGATATTATGCTTCCCCTATATCCCCAACACCTGATTGCATAACCGGAAAGGTTCGGGAGTTTCATAGGTGGGAATTCTAGTAGCTCTAGTTCTTCTTCCACGGATATTGGTTTGAGATTGGGATTTCTTACCGATTATTCGTTCTTGATCCGTACCTTGTTGATTTATTTCTCTACCTTAATTCTACGTGGCTTCTCAATTTATGGATATGTGACCATTTTAAGAGGAATGCATTCGTTCACTTTGTTTGGATGTGAAGACTATATGTTGCAATTTTCATTCCGTTGGATTCAGCTTCAATATTTGTCTATCAATGTGCTAATGGATGTCAACCTCTTCGGGATGGCTCCTCCAACGCGCACGACTCCGAATCCTGATCCGCCACCACCTCCACCTCCTCCGGAGGCATGGCAAGCTGTGATGGCCGCAACCAATGCAAACACAAAGTTGATCATGCAAATTCTTCAAGAGCGCAATCAAGGCAACCAAGGGAACCAAGGCAACAATCAGAATCACTTTGCTACACTCAACCAGTTCCTTGCTAATGGGCCAAAGACTTTCAGCAATTGTGTTGAGGCAACCGATGTTGACGATTGGCTTGTGGATCTGTGCAAGCATTTCGAGTGCAGTAACGTCAGGCCTGAGGACTTTGTCAAGTTCGCTTCCTTCCAACTCAAAGATCAAGCTGCAGAATGGTTCCAGCAGTACAAGGATTCCAGAGGTGGACGTGTTATCACTTGGGATGAATTCCGTCGAGATTTCCGATCTCGTCATATTCCTCAGAGCGTGGTTGAAAGCAAGCGTGAGGAATTCCGCAACCTGAAGCAAGGCTCTTTGTCTGTCTATGACTACAACAAGTTGTTTCAGAAGCTCGCCCGCTTTGCCAAGCAGGACGTCCCTGATGAGAAGAGCATGATATACCAGTTCAGGGGTGGTCTCAGAGAAGAAATTCAGCTAGCTCTTGTTCTCTTTGAGCCCTTGAGATACAATGAGTTCTACAACATGGATTGAAGCAAGAGGCTGCTCAGTTGAGGTGTGATGCTTCCAAGAAGCGAGTCAGAGATGTTACTCCTTCTTCCTCTACTCAAGTGGCCAAGCAGCAGAAGTATTGGCTTCCTCCTCCTCCGTTCTGTCAGCCGTATCAGCAGAAGAGCAAAGGTGGCAGTGGTTCTTCCCACCCACCCAACCCTGGCTTTCAGAACAAGACTTCGTCTCAAGCTCCAAGATCGAGTATACTCCAGTCAAGGCCAATGTGATTGCTGACGCATTGAGCAGAAAAGCTTACTGCAACAGTCTGATTCTCAAGCCTTATCAACCCGAGCTTCGTGAAGCTTTCCGCAAACTTAATCTGCAAGTTGTTCCTCAAGGTTTCCTCGCCAACCTTCAAGTCTCTCCTACCTTGGAAGATCAGATTCGCCAAGCTCAGCTTCTTGATGCTATGGTGAAAAAGGTGAAGATTGGGATTGCCAAGAGTCAACCCAAGTACAAGTGCTACCGCCTTGATGACAAGGATACTCTCTTCTTCGAGGATCGTATTGTTGTACCCAAAGGTGACCTCCGTAAAGTGATCATGAACGAGGCTCACAATTCTCTCCTCTCCATCCACCCTGGGAGCACGAAGATGTATCAGGACCTTAAGCAAGCTTATTGGTGGACTCGAATGAAGCGCGAGATCGCTCAATTCGTGAATGAATGTGATGTCTGCAGAAGAGTGAAGGCAGAACACCAAGACCAGCTGGTCTCCTCCAACCTATTGCCATTCTAGAATGGAAGTTTGACCACATTGAAATGGACTTCGTGACTGGGTTTCCAAAGTCCAAGCGTGGCAATGATGCTATATTCGTTGTCATCGACAAACTCACTAAAGTGGCTCACTTTCTGCCTATCAAAGAGTCGATCACTGCAGCTCAATTGGCGGAACTCTATACATTTCGAATTGTCTCTCTGCACGGTATTCCACAAGTGATCTCTTCAGACCGTGGCAGCATCTTTACCTCAAAGTTTTGGGATTCCTTTCAGAAGGCCATGGGCACCAACATCCGCTTCAGCACAGCTTTCCATCCTCAAACTAGCGGTCAAGTCGAGCGTGTCAACCAGATTCTTGAAGATATGCTCAGGGCTTGTGTGATCTCCTTCAGCATGAAGTGGGAGGATTGTCTTCCTTATGCTAAATTCTCCTACAACAAAAGTTTTCAAGAAAGTTCGGGCAAGGCCCCATTTGAAATTCTGTATGGCAGGAAGTGCCGTACCCCTCTCAACTGGTCTGAAACCGGTGAACGTCAGCTTTTGGGTAATGACTTAATCACAGAGGCAGAGGAAATGTGCAAAGTCATTCGTGATAACCTCAAAGAAGCCCAATCCCGCCAGAAGAGCTACTATGATAGTAAGCACCGTGATTTGGCTTTCGAGATCGGAGATCATGTTTACCTCCACGTCTCTCCTATGAAAGGTACTCGTCGCTTCGGTATCAAAGGGAAGCTTGCCCCAGATACGTGGGACCTTTCAAGATTGTCAGCAAGAGAGGCGACCTCGCCTATCAACTCGAGCTTCCTTCAAAATTTGCAAATGTTCATGACGTGTTCCATGTCTCTCAGCTTCGAAAGTGCTTCAAGACTCCTGACCGCACCGTCAACTTCGAGGACATTGAGCTCCAAGAAGATCTCTCCTATCGTGAGCACCCAGTTGCTATTCTTGAAGAGACTGAACGCAAGACTGGCAACAAGTTAATCAAATTTCTCAAAGTCAAGTGGTCACACCATTCCGACCGTGAAGCAACCTGGCAACGCGAGGATCACCTCCGTTCTGAGTACCCGGCGTTCTTTCAGTCCTAGATCTTGGGACGAGATCCTTTCGTAGTGGTGGAGTGTTGTAACACCCCGGATGTAACTTTCCCAATTTGTACTCCAACTCTTGCCGTTTCCGGCGTTAAGTTATTTTATTTTTCTTGGGTTCGGGTTTTGTCTCCGTGTGTTGTTATCGTTGTCATGCATCTCATATCATGTTCATCATGTGCATTGCATTTGCATACGTGTTCATCTCATGCATTCGAGCATTTTCCCCGTTGTCCGTTTTGCATTCCGGCACTTCGTTCTCCTCCGGTGGTCATTTCTAGCTTTCTTTCGTGTGTGGGGATTAAACATTTCCGGATTGGACCGAGACTTGCCAAGCGGCCTTGGTTTACTACCCGTAGACCGCCTGTCAAGTTTCCTATCATTTGGACTTCGTTTGATACTCCAACGGTTAACCAAGGGACCGAAAAGGCCTCGTGTGTGTTGCAGCCCAACACCCCTTCAATTTTGGCCCAAAACCCGCCTAAGCCTTCTCCGTCATCTAGAGCGTTCGACCACGATCACGTGGCCAAAAACCGCACCTCATTTGGACTCTCCTAGCTCCCTCTATGCCTATATATAGACCCCTTCCCCGAAATCCGGATCCCCCCTCGTCCGAAACCCTAAATCTTAGATCCGCCGCCGCTGGACACGTCCGACGGCGCCGGACACGTCCGGTCCGCCCCACCGCCGCCACGTGGCACGCCACCATTGGCTGCTGCCTTACACCACCGCCGAAGCCCGCCGCGGCCCGCGGGAGGCCCTCCCCGGCCCACGCACCGCCGCCGCCGCCTGCCTCCCCGCACCAACGCCGATCCGCGCCGCCCCGCCGCACGCCGTCGCCACCTCGCCGGCCGAGCTCGCCGCGCCGCCCCAGGCCGAGCTCGCCGCGCCGTCCGACGCCGCCACCCGGCCGCGCCGCCCCGCCGCGCCCGGAGCCGCGCCGGCGACCACCCCGGCCGTCTCCTCCTCCACGCCAAGGCCCGGCCGCCGCCGTCCTCATCTTCCCCGGCGAGAGCGCCGCCGCCTCGATCCGCGTGCCCGCCGAAACCCTATATCTATCCCGGAGAGGTTGTTTTTCTTCTAAGTCCCGAAATCCCAGATCCAAGTGCTCCTGTTCATAGCCCCGTAACTTTGCATCCGTAGCTCCGATTCATGCATATAGCATATCAAAATGTTCACCTCAGATAGTACATCATTTCATTCCATTGCATCATTTTCATTTGAGTTCATCTTGATGCCCAAAATGCTGTTAGAAGAGGGATACTTAAGATAATTGTCAGATCTGCTACTCCATTTAGGTTTTTGTCATTTTTGCCATGATTAATGTGTGCATGCTATGCCCTGATGCTCTACATATGTTTTGTTAAGGGTTTTGTCATCTTTCCAGAGGTGCAACCCATGTATTTTTGTGATGAGTGTGGTGACTAGTGCAAGCTTGCAAAGTGAGGCACTCGGTAATTCTGTTTTCAGGGACTTAGCAATTCCACTAAGTCCTTGAGCTGTTTATCTCACATGACCATATGTTCATGTTGTTTCCTAGTGATCCGTGCCTCTTTTGAGGATGATCAGTAAGGATGTTTTGTTAATCTTGTAGTTTTCTATCCATCCATGTCTTTGTTTGCATTTATGGAGAAACCTAGCTTCAGTCAATCGAGCTCTACTTTTGCTACTTTGTGAATCTGGGCAGATTGTCAACTTGTTTGCAATTTTGCCGATGTTGTTGTAGTTGATCCGTGCATGCTATGATATTGTTCTTGCCATGTCTAGCTTGAATTTTTTGTATTCCTGATGGATGTATGCTTAGTTGGTCATGACTTGCACCGTAGTGAGTGCATCGAGCTCGTGAACATGCCTACTTCAGTTGTGTTTTCAGCATGTTCCAGTTTTCACTAAGTCTGTGATCTGGTTATGTTTTTGCTATGTTCGCATGCTTGCAATTGTATTTTCTGATGTATTTTCTGATCCCTTTTGGCTCAAGGTCACTAAGGGACTTTTGTTAAGCTCTTTGAGTAGCTCCATGCCATGCTTTACTTTGCCATGTTCAGTTCCTGTAGCATGTAGTTTTGTTGCTCCGAAGAGTACTACCTAATCTGAAATTCCACGCAAGTGTTAATTTCACTAAGTCTGAGATCTGTTTGCCATATGCATTTTTGCCATGCTTGTTTGAACCTGTTAATGGATGAATTGGCCGTAGCTCAGTGTTCATCTTTTGTTAAGCATCTTGAATGGATCCCTGCCATGTTTTGTGTTGCCATGTTTGAGTGCTGTAGCATGTTCAACTCATTGCTTTTAGATGGCTACTTGCTATAAATTGCAGACCGGTGCCATTTTTGAATCGCTTGCCATTTCCAAACCGTAACTCCGATTCCGATGATCTTTATATCGTTTTCAGGTGATTTCATCTCATCTTTCTAGTGGCACACTTGGAATTCCAAGTTGCGGCCAGGTTCTTGCATTTCCTTGTCATATCTTGCATTTGCATCCCGCATCGCATCCCGCATAGCATATCATCTTTGCATCATCTTGTTTGATCCTTGCACGTGGTTGATTGTGTCCTTGTTGCTTGTTTATATTGTTTGGGTAGAGCCGGGAGACGAGTTCGCTAACGAGGATCCCGTTGAGTTTGCTTTCGAGGATCCAGTCAACTCTGACAACTGTGCAGGCAAGATGATCATACCCTCGAAATCACTACTATCTTTGCTATGCTAGTTTGCTCGCTCTTTTGCTATGCCAATGCTACGATGCCTACCAATTGCTTTCAAGCCTCCCACATTGCCATGTCAAACCTCTAACCCACCATGTCCTAGCAAACCGTTGATTGGCTATGTTACCGCTTTGCTCAGCCCCTCTTATAGCGTTGCTAGCTGCAGGTGAAGATTGAAGGCCGTTCCTTGTTGGAACATTCATTTACTTGTTGGGATATCATTATATTGCTATGTTATCTTAATGCATCTATATACTTGGTAAAGGGTGGAAGGCTCGGCCTCTCGCCTAGTATTTTGTTCCACTCTTGCCGCCCTAGTTTCCGTCATATCAGTGTTATGTTCCCAGATTTTGCGTTCCTTACGCGGTTGGGTTATAATGGGAACCCCTTGATAGTTCGCCTTGATTAAAGCTTTTCCAGCAATGCCCAACCTTGGTTTTACCATTTGCCACCTAGCATTTTCTTTCCCTTGGGTTCTGCAGACTCAAGGGTCATCTTATTTTAGCCCCCTCGTGCCAGTGCTCCTCTGAGTGTTGGTCCCACCGAGCGATGTCCGGGGCTACCAGGGGCAACTCTGGGCTGGCCTACCCGACGTCTTGCTCATCTGAGTGTGCCATGAGAATGAGATATGTGCAGCTCCTATCGGGATTTGTCGGCACATTCGGGCGGTGTTGCTGGTCTTATTTAACCTGTCGAAGTGTCTTGAAGAACCGAGATACCGAGTCTGATCGGAACGTCTTGGGAGGAGGTCTATTCCTTCGTTGAACGTGAGAGCTTGTCATGGGCTAAGTTGGAATTCCCCTGGAGGGATTGAACTTTCGAAAGCCGTGCCCGCGGATATGGGAAGATGGTGATTTGTTAAAGTCCGGTTGTAGATAACTTGAACCTTAACTTAATTAAAATGAATCAACTGAGTGTGTTACCGCGTGATGGCCTCTTCTCGGGCGGAGTCCGGGAAGTGGACACGGTGTTGGAGTAATGCTTGCGCAGGTTGCTCTCTAGTTTCTCGCTCGCGCTTTTTCTCCTCTTCTCGCTCTCTTTTGCGAATTAAGTTAGCCACCATATATGCTAGTCACTTGCTGCAGCTCCACATATTTTACCTTGCCTTACCTATAAGCTTAAATAGTCTTGATCGTGAGGGTGCGAGATTGCTGAGTCCCTGTGGCTCAAAGATTACTATTACACCAGATGCAGGGCCTGATGATTCCGCTCCAGGTGACGCGCTCGAGCTCAAGTGGGGGTTCAACGAAGACTCTCAACGTTACTATGTTTCCTTTCCTGATGATAAGTAGAGGTGCCCAGTTGGGGGTGAACGGGACCGTTGTCGCAGGTTGGGTTCTCTTTTATTTTGGCGCCGTAGTCGGGCCATGAGTGTTTGGATGATGTAATGTTATTTATGTACTTGTTTGACGTGGCGAGTGTAAGCCAACTATGTTATCTCCCCTTTATTATTCTTATTACATGGGATGTTGTGAAGATTGCCTAAGTTGCGACATATGCCTTCAATGCGATTATGCCTCTTAGTCGTGCCTAGACACGTGGGAGATATAGTCGCATCGAGGGTGTTACACACACGCTCTCGCCACTTATCACCCTGTACACGTCATGTACCTCGGCAACCTTCAAGCGGAAGTCCGGCGAGGGAGTCGGCCACGACCTAACTAACCAACAAGTCTCTAGTCCAGGTTTATCGCCTATTCGGGTTCCATCCGCAAGGAGATCCGGCCAGGGTGTCGCTCACGGCCCCAAACGATGTGAGCAGGGTTCCCAAGCCCACCATCCGGGTGCCACTTGGTACACCATGCCACGGTGCCTAGTCTGTCCCAAGCCCACCTGTACTGGGTGCCACTTGGTAGACTACTAACACTACCTACAAACACCAGAAACTAGTTGCAACTCCTGGACAGAGATCGAGTTGATTAATAAGCCGAGAAAGCTTGGAGCGCCCGGAGCCCAATGTGTGGTAGTAACTGTTCATGGAACACAAACACAGAACTCAGTTCCTGAGGACGGTTTCAATGAGACAACCCACCATGTACTCCTACATGGCCTCTCACCGCTACCTTTACCAAATCGCGGTCACACACTTAGCTCTCAACAGTAGGACATGTTCACCGCATTCCAATTCATTCCCGATGAATCAGACCCGACTCAACTCTAAGCAGTAGCAGGCATGACAACAAGCATGAATGAGTAGGCACATCAGAGCTCAAACAACTCCTACTCATGCTAGTGGGTTTCATCTATTTACTGTGGCAATGACAGGTCATGCAGAGAAAAGGGGTTCAACTACCGCAGCATGTAACAGTTGAATCGTTGTTGTCCTAATGCATTAAAAGAGAGCAGGAGCAAGGGAGTGGGATTGTATCGGAATGAACAAGGGGGTTTTGCTTTCCTGGCACTTCTGAAGATAGTATAGTTCTTCATCGGTGTCATCGAACTCATCGTCGGAACCACGTCTATCGAGAGGGGACAAATATCGGCAAACAAAGAGGAACACAATCAATGCAATGCAACAATTGTGATGCATGATAATATCATGGCAATATGCTATTGATTGAGCTAATGCAACTAGCAACCATATTAAATGAAGTTGGTTTGAACCAAGGGTTCAAATTCAAACTCCATATGTGCTTATTTAATTGTCAATTATGCAAATTGCCCTGTACAGCAACCCTAGGTTGTTTAAACATGCATGCAAATGCCATAAACAGATTCCATGAGTTTTTCTGATAATTTTTCATATATAAATCTTTGCATTTGGAGTTACGGTTGATTTTCTATGATTTTTAAAAGTTTAGGCAATTTTCTGGATTTTCTGGTTACTTAGAATTAAACAAAATCCAGTAAATGATTTACTGCATCATCATGACATCACGCTGACGTCAGCGGTCAATGGACTGGCCCAGGTCAAATCTGACCACTAGGTCCCGCGTGTCAGTTACTAACTAAACTATCCTGGTTTAATTAGTACTAATCCTAGATTAATTAGTAGGGTCGGGCCCGCGTGTCAGTGAGTCGGGGGGAAAGTCAAACCCTGGTCAATCGGGGTCGAACCCGCCGGACCAGGTCAACGGCTCGTCGCCGGTGACAACAGAGACGGCGGAGGGCTTCGAGAATCGCCCACATGCGACCAAATCGACCGCGGTTTGGTCCTACGTGTAGCTGGGGCTCGCACGCATCTAGTGGGGCAAGCGGGAGGAGATGGGGTGGAGCGAGCTTGCCGGAGTCGAGCTCGTGGCGGCGGCCGGAGTACGGGCGAGCTCGGGTTCGGTGTTAGGGAGCATGGCAGGAGGAGCTGGTGCATGCGTTCGGCTCCTGGGAGCACGGTGAGAATGACGACACGCTCAAAAGCGGGCGGAGGCAGCTCTGGCCGCGGCAGCGACATGGCACGGCGGCGGCGAGATTCGGGCATGGCGGTGAAGCTAGTTGGGGGCGCAAAAAAGCAGAGAGAGGAGAGGGGGAGACGCAGTAGCTCACAGGGAGGACGGGGAGGGGGTCAGCGTGCTCGAGGAAGGCTTGACGGCGTCGGAATCCCGGTTGCGATCTCCCATGGCTGAGGAAGAAGATGAGGTCGAGGACGACGCGTCGGGGCTCTTCCGGTCGCCTGAGCCGATGTAGAGGGCTACGGTGATGATTCGGAGCTCCTGGACTGCTCAAGGGGAAGAGGGAGAGGCGGTGGCCGCGGCTATGGCGGCAGCGAGCTCGCGGGCGTCTCGGCCATGGAGGAGAGGGCGAGAGGGAGATGAGGGGGAGAATGGCGGGGCGGTCAGAGCGATCCAGACGGCTCTTGCGGGTCTGTCCGCGGCACCACGCAAGTTGCAGGAAGGAGGTGGCACGGGCGCGTGTGTGCGCACGGCGAGCACACGCCCAGCGTCCTTCTCGCGCGGTGGAGACGACGACTGGCAGCACCAGTCAGCTGGGCCAGTGCAGATGGGCCGCCAGGTAAGTGGCCCAGGTAGGTTCTCTCTCTGTTTTTTTTCTATTTATTAATGTTTTCTATTTTCTGCAATTGGTTTTGATTTGATTTAAAACATCAAATCATTTTTTTTAACTTTTTGTAAATTGTTATGTGAGCTCGGGAACTAGTCCAAGGTCACAGGCAACCGACAAAATATTTGAACTTTATTTCTTATATAACAGAAATAAATTCAACTCAAATATGTCATTGGTTTAAGTTAAAGGCCCAAAATAAATATTTCTGTGATTCCAAAAATATTGGTTTGAATTTTACCTCTTACCAATATTTTCACAGAGTAACAGGAACATTTCTTTGGACTCATTTGATGAGATTTAAATGTTGGTTATTTTTAAAAGGTTTCTGAGGCTTTTAAAATTCCCTCAATTCAAATTTCAGAATTTAGACATGGTGATCATGCAAGGACAGGCAAAGGCTAAACTAGGGCTGTGACAACTCACCCCTACTAAACAAGAATCTCGTCCCGAGATTCAAGACGTGAGGTAAGAAGACAGAGGGGACACAAGACCAACACAATCTTCACGATCCAATTGCCCTTGATAGGAACGTTGATTCCTTGCTTCATGTTTATCTTGATATCCTTGCTCTCGAGATCTTCATTCAACTCGATGACAGCGAAAAGAGATTCTACAAGAAACGATCTCCTAGAAGATCGAGCAACTCACGATCAACTCACGGGATGAGACATAGTAACATCTCTCGAGTTGAGACAGAAAACACACCTCGAGAGGGATGGAAGAAACAGATGACAAAGGTTCGATTTGGTAGGCAACAATCCCATGCTTAAGAAGATGGTGAACTAGTTTCAAAGTACCGATGGGATAAATTGCCATGATTCCATAATGGGACACCTCGAGGAAGGTGACTCATAGAGTTATTCCCTTAAGTGGAAAAAAGAATTACTTTTGATGCATAGATCATTGAAACTCTTCATACCAGCCTAAGGAAAATTCACAAAGAATCGTTTGAAGGAGTTCGAAGAAATGGCATGCCCAGACTAGAATGGATGATGTGGACCACCTTGTTGAAGACAACACAATGGATGATTTTGCTTGCGCGTGCTCTCAAGAACTTGAGCATTTCCATATTCATCAAAGCTCTACCAACATCCGTGTCGAGGATCCTGGCAACACATCTTACTACCTTGACGAGTAGTGATGGATAATGCAGATGCATAGAAAGACGCCCCTTTCTTAGATTTCTCCTTAGCGAGGCCAAGGGAACAAAATCTGGATGATCGACCGTGAGACATTTAGCACCCCGCTTCTACTGTTCCTCTTGATGTGCTAGCGCAACCCATTTATAGATATGGTTTGATAACTAGAACATCAAGTAAAGGTCGGACTTCGGAAGCTCAAGAATCCATAAGGAATAACTACGGAGGCAGATCCTGCGAGATCCTTATGGGGAGGTGACCAACTTCTTCAACCAAGATATTACAATAATAGGCCTTCCGGCTAGGTGGGTTGGCCACGACATCCACGTTACCGGGTTACCGAGAGACCAATATTATAATTCTTGGGACACGTTCCAACCATCATATCTGCCTGAGATTCAGATCTGGTTGATGTTAGGATATTCCAGACTCATCAAGTCTAGAAAGAAAAATGGAGGTTTGCAACGCAATTCGACAAGATGAGGTTGCGAGATTCTCAGGAATGAGCTACGATAGCAAGCTCCAAAACATGAGCTTGTTCTGCTACAAACCTGTGAACACATTGTCCCAGACAAGCATGATCACATGGTAGTCTTACAACAAAATACTACCGAGTTCTGGTAGGGAACCATCATTAATGATATCGAGTCTCCGCACGGAAGTCTAAAGTAATGACCTTAGAACAGACTCCTTTATCTTGAACAAATCAATCAGTGGCTTGGTGTGCTAGGGATACATATAGAATGAAGGTTGCAAGTCTCCAAACCATAGAATACTTTGCACATATGCATGACTGACTTGGGATGGTTCCGGAGGAAGCAAAACAAGCTTTCTCGAATTCAGGGTGGCAACTTGCATCGAATGCACATAAATTAGAGGAAGTCTCTTCTTTCATCCAAACGTATGCTTCATGAACGGAACATGAAGGCATTGTTTACAAAGTTTCCAATATTAGTGTAATGTTCAACATGAATCATGGGGGAGACAAAATGCTGCTGATGGGCTCAACAGCAACTCTTCGAAATTTCCATATCACTGGACTTCCACCATCATGTGAACACGGTGATAGCATTGGTAAGACCAAAAGATATAATGGTGTATGCTCGATGGATCAACCACGAGTAAGACAACATTACGATCATCGTTGGTTCTGATTTGACTTGACGATAGCCCATACTCAAGTCAAAGTTTTGACAAGACAATAGATCCAACAACTGGTCACGAGGAACAATCGATGAAGATATCATCTTTCTTCAACACACACACACACAAAGATATCCCTTAACATGAACTAAGTCAGACAAGCTTTTATGTTCCAACTCTCCAAGTTGTTGTTCGGCTTAACCAACTAGCTCAGGGTATTCAACACAGATTCTTGGAGAAGGGGTGGTTGCAACAAACCAACTTGATCACGAACTCAACATAACGGTCAGGTGACAACCAGGTAATACTTCCGAGAAGATCTTCGGAAAATCACAAACCACCGATATGTTACTTAGCTCGAGAACAATCTTGCTTTTCAGGGCAAGACGATATGATCAGGAAGAGCGAGGGATTGATACAATCCTAACTCGTTGATCGAAGAGTGCACCAGGAAATAAGGACTAGGTAGCACGATCAACCTTAGGTGATGATTCAATAATCAGCACACTAAGAATGATATTAATGTCCATTAACTACCAAGCAATGGATTTGCTAGAAGTATTGATTTCGCACATCACAGTACACTTGTTGGCATTCCGGTTACAAAACACGGAACCAAGGAATGAACAATGATGGCAAGAAGTATTACTGCGTCAAGAATTCATAAGGGGTGGTGCAATTCTCATGGCACTCCTGACATAAAGATGGTAACACTCCAAGGTAGAGCAGAATAAAAGATGGATTGGCATTTGATCTGCGGAATACAACTACTTTGACCCAATCCTAGAAATGGATGAGGTACTGGAGTTTGTTTCTCCTAGTCATTCCGGAATAGAATGGCTTGACAGACCACAAGAATAATAGGCATCGATGAACACGAATGCACGACATAAACTTGACTATCAACTGATAGACAAGGATCGGAATACAACTACAGAGGAACAACTCAAAGGGACATATATCTTTCTGAGTTGTGGATGCATAGATTAGTATGTCGAGAAAAGCTCAACATATTTCTTCCGGATAACCCATGCAGAAAGGTAGAGCTGGCAGATTCACAATGTAGGACGAAGAACTCATCAAGAACACTCTTATTGTGATCTTTTGGTTCAAAAGAACTTCTGCCATAAGCAGTTCATGGTACTTGGAAGAAGAAAATACCACGGAGCTCGAGGACTATCGCAAAGGTTACTAATATTCTAATGGAACTAGCAAACACTATCAACAGAAGGTAAGTGGAGTGAATCTCGGGTCGAGAACCCAGGAGTAGAATACCTACTACTAAATGGCATCACGGGATGCTTCCGAGAATGGTGGCCAGAATCATCACACTGGGGATACGAAAGTGTTGCTAAATTACTAAGTGGTTCTCGAGGACACCTAGGGTCATAATACTAACTCCAACATACATATCAAGGCAACGGAGTACCTCAACAGACTGATTAGTGTGCTTAATCTGGCCCAAGGAACATCGAGAATGGGAGGAAGGGATTCGCAAATGCGTCGGACTATGTAGAAACCTGGGATGACTCGGATAGCATAACGGCTGTAAATGCTCAAAATTATTTGAGACATCCTGCAAAAATGGTGGCATAACCACTCAACATCACAATATCAAGGTTCCGAGGCCAGCTATGAACACACGGAAGTAGTAGGAACTGAACTGAGGCTTAAACTCAACATTCCTAGGAAACTACGGTTTAGTAACACATCATCCTGAGAGACAGAAGAGAAGCCTAGTTCTTAACCCCGTAGAAAAGATAAGATGACTCAGATCAGAAGGCCATAGGGTAAAGGAGTAAAAAGAGCCTTACGTTCCCTTCCACAATCAATTCCCTTACATAACTAAAGCATTTCTAGACACGACTTCGACCAGTTTGGCTTGGTAATCCTACAGGCAGTCAGGCTCTGATACCAAAGCTGTCGGGACCCTGATTCTAGGTCACATCGATCTAGCATGTAACACCTCATATCGCTTTGTGGCCTCACGCACGGTATTCCCACGGGTGTCGCCTTACTATGGCCCGGGACCGTTTGCGTCTTTTGGCTCACGTATATGATAGTGTCGCTAGCATCCATATGACAGAGAACCCGGGCCGACATGGCTAGTCGTGAACCCAAAGCGGCACCAACCTATGGGGACAGGCATACATGAATCAACTTCGAGCATGTCGGTCAGCAGCTTGTGAATCCGGGCTGTAGCACTGGGCTAACAGGACTCCGGTAACCCGGGCTGTGGCAGGCTAGGCAGGACTCCGGATGTCACCGCGTGACATTTCCCCGAAGGGACAGACACAGGAACAAAGTGAAACACATGCCGGCCAGTCAAGTGTCCTGAGCAGTAGTGCTGGGCTAGCAAGACTCCGGTGAACCGGGCTGTAGCGGACTACTATGGCTCTTGGAAGCACAAGACTACATTTCCCCATAAGAGAGGCTACCAAGGATAAACCACTAGGTTGTCGGATCCCACACATACCAAGCATTTCAATCATACACACAATATGCTCGATATGTGCAGATACAACATGGCATCACAACATAACTCTACGACTCAAAGTATTAATCATTAGGCTCTGAGGAGCGAGATATTACAAACATGGGTCTCATGACCCAACATACAGAGCATACAAGCAACAAGCACATGCGGAAGCTTAACTTGTCTGAGTACAAACAACTACAAATGAAGAAGGCTCAGAAGCCTGACTATCTACAAGACCCTCCCAAGGGTACAAGATCGTAGCTAAGGTAACGAGCTAAACGTCGAAGTCCAAGCGGAACTACTAGCGGGACTGAAGTCTCTCTGCAAAACATAAAATAAGCAAACGTGAGTACAAATGTACCCAGCAAGACTTACAACAGAACTAACTACATATGCACCGGTATCAACAAAGAGGGTGGTGGAGTTTAACTGCAGCAAGCCAGCTTTGACTCAGTGGCTAACCTGAACTACGACTACAAGTAACTCTTTTGAGGTGGCGCACACGAGTCCAAAAATTCATACCAATACACCACTATGGATCCGCTCCCGTCTCCCTGCGAGAACGCCATCCATAGCACTCACGCTTATCTTGCGAGTTTTAGAGTATCCACTTTCACTTGTCTATGAACTATGCAAGGGGTCCAAGTTTCCATATCCGAGAAATCCGGCTATTCGAATAGATTATGATAACCCTGCAGGGGTGTACTTCTTCACACACGCTCTCGCCACTTATCGCCCTATACACGTCATGTACCTCGACAACCTTCAAGCGGAAGCCGGGCGAGGGAGTCGGCCACGACCTGACTAACCAACAAGTCTCTAGTCCATGTTTATCGCCTATTCGGGTTCCATCCGCAAGGAGATCCGGCCGGGGTGTCACTCACGGCCCTAAACGATGTGAGCAGGGTTCCCAAGCCCACCATCCGGGTGCCACTTGGTACACCGTGCCACGGTGCCTAGTCTGTCCCAAGCCCACCTATACTGGGTGCCACTTGGTAGACTACTAACACTACCTACAAACACCAGAAACTAGTTGCAACTCCTAGACAGAGATCGAGTTGATTAATAAGCCGAGAGAGCTTGGAGCGCCCGGAGCCCAATGTGTGGTAGTAACTGTTCATGGAACACAAACACAGAACTCAGTTCCTGAGGGCGGTTTCAATGAGACAACCCACCATGTACTCCTACATGGCCTCTCACCGCTACCTTTACCAAATCGTGTTCACACACTTAGCTCTCAACAGTAGGACATGTTCACCACATTCCAATTCATTCCCGTTTAATCAGACCCGACTCAACTCTAAGCAGTAGCAGGCATGACAACAAGCATGAATGAGTAGGCACATCAGAGCTCAAACAACTCCTACTCATGCTAGTGGGTTTCATCTATTTACTGTGGCAATGACAGGTCATGCAGAGGAAAGGGGTTCAACTACCGCAGCATGTAACAGTTGAATCGTTGTTGTCCTAATGCAGTAAAAGAGAGCAGGAGCAAGGGAGTGGGATTGTATCAGAATGACCAAGGGGTTTTTGCTTGCCTGGCACTTCTGAAGATAGTATAGTTCTTCATCGGTGTCATCGAACTCATCGTCGGAACCACGTCTATCAAGAGGGGACAAATACCGGCAAACAAAGAGGAACACAATCAATGCAATGCAACAGTTGTGATGCATGATAATATCATGGCAATATGCTATTGATTGAGCTAATGCAACTAGCAACCATATTAAATGAAGTTGGTTTGAACCAAGGGATCAAATTCAAACTCCATATGTGCTTATTTAATTTTCAATTATGCAAATTGCCATGTACAGCAAACCTAGGTTGTTTAAACATGCATGCAAATGCCATAAACATATTCCTTGAGTTTTTCT
The DNA here is from genome assembly GCF_003073215.2 of Triticum urartu. NCBI lineage: Eukaryota > Viridiplantae > Streptophyta > Magnoliopsida > Poales > Poaceae > Triticum > Triticum urartu. The sequence continues at coordinate 677,982,965 of NC_053023.1, read as the reverse complement.
GATAATTTTTCATATATAAATCTTTGCATTTGGAGTTACGGTTGATTTTCTATGATTTTTAGAAGTTTAGGCAATTTTCTGGATTTTCTGGTTATTTAGAATTAAACAAAATCCAGTAAATGATTTACTGCGTCATCATGACATCACGCTGACGTCAGCGGTCAACGGAGCGGCCCAGGTCAAATCTGACCACTGGGTCCCGCGTGTCAGTTACTAATTAAACTATCCTAGTTTAATTAGTACTAATCCTAGATTAATTAGTAGGGCCGGGCCCGCGTGTCAGTGAGTCAGGGGGAAAGTCAAACCCTGGTCAATCGGGGTCGAACCCGCCGGACCAGGTCAACGGCTCGTCGTCGGCGACGACAGAGACGGCGGAGGGCTTCGGGAATCGCCCACAGGCGACCAAATCGACCGCGGTTTGGTCCTACGCGTAGCTGGGGCTCGCGCGCATCTAGTGGGGCAAGCGGGAGGAGCTGGGGTGGAGCGAGCTCGCTGGAGTCGAGCTCGTGCCAGCGGCCGGAGTACGGGCGAGCTCGGGTTCGGTGTTAGGGAGCACGGCAGGGGGAGCTGGTGCATGCGTTCGGCTCCTAGGAGCACGGTGAGAATGGCGACACGCTCAAAAGCGGGCGGAGGCAGCTCTGGCCGCGGTAGCGACATGGCACGGCGGCGGCGAGATTCGTGCATGGCGGTGAAGCTAGTTGGGGCGCAAAAAATCAGAGAGAGGAGAGGGGGGAGACGCAGTAGCTCACAGGGAGGACGGGGAGGGGGTCAACATGCTCGAGGAAGGCTTGACGGCGTCAGAATCCCGGTTGCAATCTCCCGTGGCCGAGGAAGAAGATGAGGTCGAGGACGACGCATCGGGGCTCTTCCGGTCGCCTGAGCCGACGTAGAGGGCTACGGCGATGATTCGGAGCTCCTGGACTACTCAAGCGGAAGAGGGAGAGGCGGTGGCCGCGGCTATGGCGGCAGCGAGCTCGCGGGCGTCTCGGCCATGGAGGAGAGGGCGAGAGGGAGACGAGGGGGAGAATGGCGGGGCGGTCAGAGCGATCCATACGGCTCTCGCGGGTCTGTCCGTGGCGCCACGCAAGCTAGCAGACAGGAGGTGGCACGGGCGCGTGTGTGCGCACGGTGAGCACACGCCCGGCGTCCTTCTGGCGCGATGGAGACGACGACTGGCAGCACCAGTCAGCTGGGCCAGTGCAGATGGGCCGCCAGGTAAGTGGCCCAGGTAGGTTCTCTCTCTCTGGTTTCTTTCTATTTATTAATGTTTTCTATTTTCTGCAATTGGTTTTGATTTGATTTAAAACATCAAATCATTTTTTTAACTTTTTGTAAATTGTTATGTGAGCTCGGGAACTAGTCCAAGGTCACAGGCAACTTACAAAATATTTGAACTTTATTTCTTATATAACAGAAATAAATTCAACTCAAATATGTCATTGGTTTAAGTCAAAGGCCCAAAATAAATATTTCTGTGATTCCAAAAATATTGGTTTGAATTTTACCTCTTACCGATATTTTCACAGAGTAACAGGAACATTTCTTTGGACTTATTTGATGAGATTTAAATGTTGGTTATTTTTAAAAGGTTTCTGAGGCTTTTAAAATTCCCTCAATTCAAATTTCAGAATTTAGACATGGTGATCATGCAAGGACAGGCAAAGGCTAAACTAGGGCTGTGACAGGTCTGCAGAAAACAGAAAAGAGGGTCCTAGTGAATATCACATGGGAGGTTGTTGCAAGGACTCCAAGATGCATGATGTGGCTTGATATGACAGATGATGGAATATTATTTATTTGCCTCATATGCAACCCACAACTTGCCATTTTCACTTCTGCAAATGATTACTTATTACTATTCATCAAAATTAAACCAAGAAAGGATAGAGGTGCAAATGCATTAAAATGCCTCCAAGCGACAAGATTGCAGTATTGTGTTGTGTACCGCAGAAAGATAAATGCAGTGTACCATAGAAAGATAAATGCATCACCGGCAATCGATATTTTTCAACTAACAAAGACACTCCAGCCAGTTGTAAGTAGATGTTGTCTAGGTTGTCCTGAAACACAAAACACCAAAAGGCATGAGATAGAACTAGACAGAGGGAGAGAGCTCACACAAACTCATGAAGTAATGAATCAGTATATGCTGCAAGTTTCTGCAGCAGTAAGATTTCAGCATTCAATTGTGACATCAAGTGCTACACCAACACAATAAGTGCACACATCTGGATTGATCCCGGGTTTTCCTGGTCGCTTGATCTGGATCGATCCTTTCTTCTGCCTCGCGCACACATCTCTCTCCCCGTCGAAAAAGCGCACCCACATGCACCACAACCCTCCTAACCATTTAACTAGGGCGACGCTAGGCGTCGGCGACTGGCCCAACTTTCGACCGGCCGCATCTCCACCACACGACATGGTCTGCCCTGGCCATTTGATCTAGACCGATCCCTTCTTAGACCTCGTGCACACATCTCTCTCCCTTCAAAAAAGGGTACCCAGAAGCACTCACACATGGATGGATACCACAACCTTCCTAACCATTCAACTAGGCACGATGCTAGGAGCTACTCAGCTGGCCCAACTTTCGGTCGGCCGTACCCCCTCCCACCCGCACATTCTGGTCTATCCTAATCGTTCAATCTGGATCGGTTCCTTCTTGAACCTCACACGCACACACACATCTCTCTCTCTCTCCATCAAAAAGCATGGAAAAAGAGAGGAACAAGTAGTAGCACCCTAGGCCTGCGAGCGTGGCTGCTCGCCTACCGCCATCCTCAACCACCGCCATTTGTCGCATGTATGAGCTCGTTGCTCTCGCTATCGTCCATCCTCGCTGACGCCTGCTGATACGTCTCCAACGTATCTACTTTTCCAAACACTTTTGCCCTTGTTTTGGACTCTAACTTGTATGATTTGAATGGAACTAAACCGGACTAACGCTGTTTTCAATAGAATTGCCATGATGTTGTTTTATGTGCAGAAAACAAAAGTTCTCGGAATGACCTGAAACTCCACGGAATATCTTACAATAAATAATAAAAAATCCTTGCCAAAGATGAAGACCAGGGGGCCCACACCCTTCTCACGAGGGTGGGGGGCGCCCCCCCTAGGGCGCACCCCCCTACCTCGTGGGCCCCCTGGAAGCCCCCCGACTCCAACTCCAACTCTATATAACTGCTTTCTGGGAGAAAAAATAGGAGAGAAGAAATAATCGCGTTTTACGATACGGAGCCGCCGCCAAGCCCTAAAACCTCTCGGGAGGGCTGATCTGGAGTCCGTTCGGGGCTCCGGAGAGGGGGGATTCGTCGCCGTCGTCATCATCAACCATCCTCCATCACCAATTTCATGATGCTCACCGCCGTGCGTGAGTAATTCCATCGTAGGCTTGCTGGACGGTGATGGGTTGGATGAGATTCACCATGTAATCAAATTAGTTTTGTTAGGGTTTGATCCCTAGTATCCACTATGTTCTGAGATTGATGTTGCTATGACTTTGCTATGTTTAATGCTTGTCACTAGGGCCCGAGTGCCATGATTTCAGATCTGAACCTATTATGTTTTCATCAGTATATGAGAGTTCTAGATCCTATCTTCCAAGTCTATAGTCACCTATTATGTGATATGATCCGTTAACCCCGAAGTGACAATAATCGGGATACTTACCGGTGATGACCGTAGTTTGAGGAGTTCATGTATTCACTATGTGCTAATGCTTTGTTCCGGTTCTCTATTAAAAGGAGGCCTTAATATCCCTTAGTTTCCATTAGGACCCCGCTGCCACGGGAGGGTAGGACAAAAGATGTCATGCAAGTTCTTTTCCATAAGCACGTATGACTATATTCGGAATACATGCCTACATTACATTGACGAATTGGAGCTAGTTCTGTGTCACCCTATGTTATGACTGTTACATGATGAACCGCATCCGGCATAATTATCCATCATTGATCCAATGCCTACGAGCTTTTCATATACTGGTTTACCCTTATTTACTTTCCTGTTGCTATTGTTACAATCACTACAAAACACCAAAAACATTACTTTGCTTTCATTACTCTTTTGTTACCGTTACCATCACTATCATATTACTTTGCTACTAAACACTTTGCTGCAGATACTAAGTTTCCAGGTGTGGTTGAATTGACAACTCAGCTGCTAATACTTGAGAATATTCTTTGGCTCCCCTTGTGTCGAATCAATAAATTTGGGTTGAATACTCTACCCTCGAAAGCTATTGCGATCCCCTATACTTGTGGGTTATCAAGACCAATTTCTGGCGCCGTTGCCGGGGAGCATAGCTCTATTCTTTGAGTCACTTGGGATTTATATCTGCTGGACACTATGAAGAACTTGAGAGATCCAAAAACTAAGATCTATCCCTCAACTACGAGGGGAGGTAAGGAACTGCCATCTAGCTCTGCACTTGATTCACCTTCTGTTATGAGTAAGCTTGCGACACCTACACCTGCTTCTGCTACTCGTTCTGATATTTCACATGTTATTGATGATGCTACTTCTACTATGCATGATACTTATGATGAAACTACCTCTATGCCTGATACTACTATGCCACTTAGTGATTTTCTCGAGGAACGACTTGCTAGGGCTAGAGAGATTGAAAATATTGAATCTGCTTATGAAGATGAAAGTGGTGATGAAGAATCACTTGTTATTCCTGAGGGTTATTTATTTGATCAAGATGCTTCTTTAGCTATTTTAGCCTGCAAAGATAGATATGAACTCAAAAGGTTATTAGCTAAATGGAATAAGAAATCTCCAAATGCTAGGATGAGACCTGACCCTGCATTTGCTACTTCACCTATATGTGTTGCTGATAAGGATTATAAATTCTCTGTTGATCCTGATATAATTACTTTGGTTGAATATGATCCTTTTCATGGTTATGAATCTGAAACTGTTGTGGCACATCTTACTAAATTAAATGATATAGCCACCCTGTTCACTAATGATGAGAGATCTCGCTACTTTTATATCCTTAAAATATGTCCGTTCTCACTAAAGGGTGATGCTAAGATATGGTTTAATTCTCTTGATCCTGGTTGTGTGCGTAGTCCCCAGGATATGATTTACTACTTCTCTGCTAAATATTTCATTGTGCATAAGAAACAAGCTACTTTAAAGGAAATATACAACTTTGTGCAAATTAAAGAAGAGAGTCTCCCACAATCTTGGGGGAGGCTTCTCAAGTTACTTAATGCTTTGCTTGATCATCCTCTTAAGAAAAATGAAATACTTGATATATTTTATAATGGACTTACCGATGCTTCTAGAGATTACCTGGATAGTTGTGTTGGTTCTCTTTTCAGGGAAAGAACACCGGATGAAGCTGAAATCTTATTGAATAATATGTTGACAAATGAAAATAATTGGGCACCTCTTGAGCCAGCTCCTACTCCAATAAATGATCCTATTCCTAAACCAACTCCGAAGAAGAGAGGTGTTTATTTCTCAGTCCTGAAGATATGCAAGAGGCAAAGAAATCTATGAAAGAAAATGGTATTAAAGCAGAAGATGTTAAGAATTTACCTCCTATTGAAGAAATACATGGTCTCAATTTACCGCCTGATGAAGAAATATATGATCTTAATCCTTTATTTATTGAAGAACCTCCAGACCTTGATAACCCGACACAGGTAGTAAAGGTAAATTCTCTCTATAGATATGATAAAGCTGAAATCCCTCCTACTAAAATTGCTAGTCAATGCTTGGATGAGTTTGATAATTTTATGTTTAAGCAAGAAGACTTCAATGCTTATTTTGGTAGACAATTAAAACAAGATGCGGATATGATTAAATACTTGGGTGATTATATGGCTAATATTACAGGTGAACTTAAACTTGTTAGCAAACATGCTTCTATGGTTACCACTCAAGTAGAACAAGTACTTAAAGCTCAAAAAGAATTGCTCAATGAGATGAATAGTAAGAAAAATGATTGTGTTGTTAAAGTGGCTACTAGAACTGGTAGAATGACCCAGGAACCTTTGTATCCTGAAGGCCACCCTAAGAGAATTGAGCAAGATTCTCAGAGAAATAAAATTGATGCACCTAGTTCTTCTAAAAAGAAGAAAAAGAAAAATGATAGGACTGTGCAAACTTCTAGTGAACCTATTGCTGAACCACCTGATAATCCAAATGATATCTCTATGTCTGATGCTAAAACACAATCTGGTAATGAACATGAACCTAATGAAAATGTTAATGATGATGTTCATAATAATGCTCAACCTAGTAATGATAATGATGTAGACATTGAACCTGTTGTTGATCTTGATAACCCACAATCAAAGAATCAACATTATGATAAGAAAGACTTTGTTGCTAGGAAATATGGTAAAGAAAGAGAACCTTGGGTTCAGAAACCCATGCCTTTTCCTCCCAAACCATCCAAGAAAAAGGATGATGAGGATTTTGAGCGCTTTGCTGAAATGATTAGACCTATCTTTTTACGTATGCGATTAACTGATATTCTCAAAACCAATCCTTATGCTAAGTACATGAAAGATATTATTACAAATAAAAGAAAGATACCGGAAGCTGAAATTTCCACCATGCATGCTAATTATACTTTTAAGGGTGGAATACCAAAGAAACTTGGAGATCCAGGAGTACCTACTATACCATGCTCCATTAAAACAAACTATGTTAAAACTGCTTTATGTGATCTTGGAGCCGATGTTAGTGTTATGCCTCTCTCTTTATATAGTAGACTTGATTTGAATAAGTTGACACCTACTGAAATATCTTTGCAAATGGCTAATAAATCAACTGCTATACCTGTCGGTATTTGTGAGGATGTGCCTATTGTGGTTGCAAATGTTACTATTTTAACGGACTTTGTTATTCTTGATATTCCTGAGGACGACAGTATGTCTATTATTCTTGGAAGACCTTTTCTTAATACTGCAGGGGCTGTTATTGATTGCAACAAAGGCAATATCACTTTTCATGTTAATGGTAATGAGCATACGGTACACTTTTCGAGAAAACAACCTCAAGTTCATAGTATCAATTCTATCGGAAAAATTCCATCGATTATATTTGGAGATTTTGAATTTCCTCTTCCTACTGTCAAGAAGAAATATGATATACTTATTATTGGGGATGTGCATATCCCCGTTGAGGTAACCTAGTGTTATTCGAAATTTCTCCGGTTTCATGTTAATCGGAATGGGTTTGTTAACAAGACTTGATCAACCTTGTTAGTGGATTCCTTTTGACGAGCATGAGATGGATGAAACTAGAAGCACAACCCTCTGTACCCTTTCTATACTTTCTGTTATTTAGTTGAAATAAAATAAAATAAATAATTTTTTGTCTGTTATCTGATTATTCGTACAATATAAAAATACCTCGAAAATAAAAGTTCTCCAAATGCCCTGAAAATTAAATATGATTTTTTTCTAGAATATTTGAGGATTTATGGAACAAAGAACACACCAGGGGAGCCAACCACCTTGCCACGAGGGTGGAGGGCGCGCCCACCCCCCTAGGGCACGCCCCCTACCTCGTGGGCCCACGGTGGCCCTCCTCCACTTATTCTTCCAGCCACACACTTCATCTTCCTCCCCCAAACACGAAAAACCAACTCAAACCCGAGTCCAAGCTCGTTTTGCTGCCATTTTTGATCTCCTTGCTCAAAGCACCTCTCACAAAACTGCTTGTGGAGATTGTTCCTTGGTATGTGACTCCTCCATTGGTCCAATTAGTTTTTGTTCTAGTGTTTTATTCATTGCAAATTTGTGTTGCTTAGGTGACCCTGTTCTTGAGCTTGCATGTCAAATTTATATGGTCAAAAGTAGTTTTGATGCATGATATAGGCCCTAGGCACTTGTAGGAGTAGTTGCTATCAATATTATTGAGTTTGGTTTACTTTTATTTTGAAGTTACTAAAAATTTCAGAATTTTTCAGAAAATGATGAGGAGATTATTGAGGGGCTCATCGAGCCAAAGCTCGAAGGAAAAGGCACCGAAGCCTAAGTATAATTTGCCGCGCACCGCGGAGGTTCGGGCGTGTGAATGGCCTTCTGAGGATTTCTTGAGAGCAGCCGGGATTTATGAAGATTTTCATGAGTTGGCTCATAATGCAGGCCTCACCGCTTTCCTCCACGACCAATGCGATCAGTATCTCTTACTCACAAATACCTTTGTGCAAAACTTTCATTTCCATTCTAGGAACTCGCCACCTACGGTGGAGTTTTATTTATATGATGAGCATAAGGGGATGTCACTTTATGATTTTTGTCGGATTTGTTTAGTCCCTTTTGGGGGCAAGACAGAAGAACCACATCATGATGATGTGGAGGGATTTATTAATACTATCACTGTAGGGGAAACTAGGAAGGTTTCCGATGCACGAATCACTAGCATACATTTTCCTGTCTTACGTTACTTTGCATTATTTGCTAGTCGTTGCTTAATTGGTCGCGGAAACTCTGGAAACCTTAGTATCCCTGATATTATTATTTTGCTCCAAGGTTTATACAGTGATAACACTTTTAGTATGGGCGGCATTATTGCTAGACGGTTAAGTATGAACCGTACTAAGGGTCCCATCTTTGGAGGCGTCTATGCCACACGCCTAGCTGCACATTTTAACATACCTATTAGGCATGCTGAGAAGGAGGAAAAAGTGCTGCCTCGTGTTTATTTAGATTATAAAAGTACGATGGCACATGATTTTATTGTTAAGAATAGGGCAGGAGAGCTTAAATATCAATTGTTCTTTAATAAACATCATCCTGAGACCATTACCTTGCTTGCTCCTGCTTTGTTTGATTTGACTGTAGGCAAGTACCTTGTTCCGTTGACAGCTATCCATGCCTACCGGAACCCTGCACCTGCCGAGGAGCCAGAACCGGAACCACAATTTGATCCTTCACGACAATCTAACTATCAGTGGGATCCGGAGATGATTGCCAACCAGTGGCAATCGGAGCCTTCTTCTTCCTCATCACAGTACGACCCCAACAACTATTATTATGGATATCAGCCAGGCCAGCCATGGCCATATACCAACTTAGGCCAAAAGCCTAAGCTTGGGGGAGTACGTATTTCTCACCGACATTACATTTATGTTCACACACACTCATTGCCAGATGTCGGTGCTCATACTTTTTCATTGTATCATCCATGCTAGTTTATTTTCTTTTATGCTTTCCTTTTGTGTGTTTGATGAACCTTAAGAAAAAAACCAAAAAATTAGTTGTAGCTTTTAATTAATTTACTTTCCATGTTTTAGTAGTAATTAAAAAGAAAACCCAAAAATATTTCATGTTCTTTTGCTTGTTGGGAGCTTTCCCGTGTAAATAGTTTTATTTCTTTTCTTTCCTTTGGGGGTCAATAGGAGAAGACGTTGATTAAATTGTTGAAGTGGCTCTTATATGCAATATTGTTTATCTGACAAAAGAGCCCATATTGCCTTGTCTTCTCCTGTTTATTGAATGCTCGTAGATTCCAGCTTAGTCCAATGCACGTGCACTCTTATTATTATTCACATTGTTCGGTCGTGCAAGTGAAAGGCAATTATGATGATATATGATGGACTGACTGAGATGAGAAAAGCTGGTATGAACTCGACCTCTTTTATTTTTGTAAATAACTAAATATGATGAGTTCATCGTTCTTGATTCAGCTTGTTATGAATAAACATGTTTGCAATGACAATTAGAGATCATAGTTGCTTATGCCATGCTTGATTAGCTATGAGTTATAATGGTTTACCTTGCGTTCCAACATGCTATTAAAATGGTTATGATGTGGTATGATAGGGTGGTATCCTCCTCTGAATGATTTAAGTGACTTGACTTGGCACATGTTCACGCATGTAGTTGAAACAAATCAACATAGCCTTCACGATATTTATGTTCATGGTGGATTATATCCTACTCATGCTTGCATCCAATGTTTATTAATTTTAATGCATGTACATGGTTGTTGTCGCTCTCTAGTTGGTCGCTTCCCAGTCTTTTGCTAGCCTTCACCTGTACTAAGCGGGAATACTGCTTGTGCATCCAAACTCCTTAAACCCCAAAGTTATTCCACATGAGTCCACTATACCTTCCTATATGCGGTATCTACCTGTCGTTCCAAGTAAATTTGTATGTGCCAAACTCTAAACCTTCAAATAATCATCCTGTTTTGTATGCTCGAATAGCTCATGTATCAACTAGGGTTGTCTGTATCTTCCATGTTAGGCGGGTTATTCTCAAGAGGAGTGGACTCCGCTCCTCATTCACGAGATAAAGGGCTGGTCACCGGGATGCCCAGTCCCATGCTTTATGCAAACTAAATCAAAATAATTGCAAACAAAACTCCCCCTGGGACCTGATGTATGTTGGAGGCACTCGTTGTTTCGAGCAAGCCATGGATTGATGTTTGTTGGTGGAGGGGGAGTATAAACTTTACCATTCTGTGTGGGAACCGCCTATATGTGTGTAGCATGGAAGATATCGCCATCTCTTGGTTGTTATGTTGACAATGAAAGTATACCGCTCAAAATATTATTCACCTCTATTTTAAAACCGAGCTCTGGCACCTCTACAAATCCCTACTTCCCTCTGCGAAGGGCCTATCTATTTACTTTTATGTTGAGTCATCACCCTCTTATTAAAAAGCACTAGCTGGAGAGCGCAACTGTCGTTTGCATTCATTACTGTTAATTTATATTGGGTGTGACTATGATTGGATCTCTTTTACCATGAATTACAATGTCTAGTCAGTCCTTGATCTTTAAAGGTGCTCTATATTTATGTTTTGCGGTCTCAGAAAGGGCTAGCGAGATACCATCTTGTTATATCATATTATGATTGTTTTGAGAAAGTGTTGTCATCCGAGATTTATTATTATGGGCCCGCTAGTTGATTATGCTATTGATATGAGTAAACATGAGACCTGAGAATTATTGCAAATATGGTTAGTTATAATCTTTGCTGAAAACTTGAATGCTAGCTTGACATATTTACAACAACAAGAGCAAACAGAGTTTGTAAAAGTTTTTCTTTATTTCTTTCAGTTTGTTAACTGAATTGCTTGAGGACAAGCAAGGGTTTAAGCTTGGGGGAGTTGATACGTCTCCAACGTATCTACTTTTCCAAACACCTTTTCCCTTGTTTTGGACTCTAACTTGTATGATTTGAAAGGAACTAACCCGGACTGACGCTGTTTTCAGCAGAATTGCCATGATGTTGTTTTATGTGTAGAAAACAAAAATTCTCAGAATGACCTGAAACTCCACGGGATATCTTACAATAAATAATAAAAAATCCTCACAAAAGATGAAGACCAGGGGCCCCACACCCTTCTCACGAGGGTGGGGGGCGCCCCCCCCCTTAGGGCGCGCCCCCTACCTCGTGGGCCCCCTGGAAGCCCCCCGACTCCAACTCCAACTCTATATAACTGCTTTCGGGGAGAAAAAATAGGAGAGAAGAAATCATCGCGTTTTACGATACTGAGCCGCCGCCAAGCCCTAAAACCTCTCGGGAGGGCTGATCTAGAGTCCGTTCGGGGCTCCGGAGAGGGGGATTCGTCGCCGTCGTCATCATCAACCATCCTTCATCACCAATTTCATGATGCTCACCGCCGTGCGTGAGTAACTCCATCGTAGTCTTGCTGGACGGTGATGGGTTGGATGAGATTCACCATGTAATCGAGTTAGTTCTGTTAGGATTTGATCCCTAGTATCCACTATGTTCTGAGATTGATGTTGCTATGACTTTGCTATGTTTAATGCTTGTCACTAGGGCCCGAGTGCCATGATTTCATATCTGAACCTATTATGTTTTCATCAATATATGAGAGTTCTAGATCCTATCTTGCAAGTCTATAGTCACCTATTATATGTTATGATCCGTTAACCCCGAAGTGACAATAATCGGGATACTTACCGGTGATGACCGTAGTTTGAGGAGTTCATGTATTCACTATGTGCTAATGCGTCGTTCCGGTTCTCTATTAAAAGGAGGCCTTAATATCCCTTAGTTTCCATTAGGACCCCGCTGCCACGGGAGGGTAGGACAAAATATGTCATGCAAGTTCCTCTCCATAAGCACGTATGACTATATTCGGAATACATGCCTACATTACATTGACGAATTGGAGCTAGTTCTGTGTCACCCTATGTTATGACTGTTACATGATGAACCGCATCCGGCATAATTATCCATCATTGATCCAATTCTTACGAGCTTTCCATATACTGGTTTACGCTTATTTACTTTCCTGTTGCTATTGTTACAATCACTACAAAACACCAAAAACATTACTTTGCTTTCATTACTCTTTTGTTACCATTACCATCACTATCATATTACTTTGCTACTAAACACTTTGCTGCAGATACTAAGTTTCTAGGTGTGGTTGAATTGACAACTCAGCTGCTAATACTTGAGAATATTCTTTGGCTCCACTTGTGTCGAATCAATAAATTTGGGTTGAATACTCTACCCTCGAAAGTTGTTGCGATCCCCTATACTTGTGGGTTATCACCTGCAGCTGGCCATCCTCACCATCAGGCTTAACACGTCCATATTTGTAGCAATTCATTTCGCCATTTTGCAGCACAATGCCCCTCTCTGGTCGCCGCATACACATCCTTGTCATTGTTTGTGTCACCGGTTCATAGCAGTGCACGTCACGCTCGTAGCACCATGGTTTTGAACTTCATGCACCAACGTTTGAAGCTTTTCTAGCCTGATGGTTGCAACATTTCTTTGGTGGCGGTCGCAGCTCCTCATCATGCCCCATCCCAGCATCAAGCGTTTGCTGGTTCCAGTAATCCATGTCACCAATTCTAGCAAAACAATTCACCAGTTTCATTGTTGGGGAACGTAGTAATTTCAAAAAAATTCCTACACACACGCAGGATCATGGTGATGCATAGCAATGAGAGGGGAGAGTGTTGTCTACTAACCCTCGTAGACCGTAAGCGGAAGCGTTTATCAACACGGTTGATGTAGTCATACACCTTCACGATCCGTCCCGATCAAGTATCGAACGTACGGCACCTCCGTGTTTAGCACACGTTCAGCTCAATGACGTCCTCGCCTTCTCGATCCAGTAAGAGGGGCGAAGTAGTAGATGAGTTCCGGCAGCACGACGGCGTGGTGACGGTGTTGGTGAATAACAATCTCCGCAGGGCTTCGCCTAAGCACTACGAAAACTATGATGGAGGATAAACTAGAGGGTATAGGGTAGCCGATGCACGGCTTGGTGTTTCTTGATGTGTCTTTGGTACTAGCCCTGCCCCTCTATTTATATGTTGACCCTGGGGTCCAAACTTGGAGCAAAAGCCTCCTCAAAGTCGGTTTTTCCCGAAAGGCAAGAGTCCCACTCGGACTCCAGGACCAAACGCCACAATCCTTGGCGTCTGGCCCAGATGCCATGGGCCTCGGTGTCTGGCCCAGGGCCAGACGCCAGGGTCTCCGGCGTTTGGCCCCCTAGCCTCCACAAAACTCCTTTTGCACCGACTTATAGCCCCGTGGGCCTGACCCCTTGGCCTAACCATATCATCCAATATATGAATCTTTACCTCCGGACCATTCCGGAGATCCTTGTCATGTCCATGATCTCATCCAGGACTCCGAACAACATTCGGTTACCAACATACATAACTCATAAATATTATATCGTTAATGAACATTAACCGTGCGGACCCTACGGGTTCGAGAACTATGTAGACATGACCTAGACACTTCTCTGGTCAATATCCAATAGCGGAACCTGGATGCCCATATTGGTTCCTACATATTCTACGAAGATCTTTATCGGTCGAACCGCATAACAACATACGTTGTTCCCTTTGTCATCGGTATGTTACTTGCCCGAGATTCGATCGTCGGTATCTTAATACCTAGTTTAATCTCGTTACCTGCAAGTCTCTTTACTCGTTCCGTAATACATCATCCCGCAACTAACTCATTAGTTGCAATGCTTGCAAGGCTTATAGTGATGTGCATTACCAAGTGGGCCTAGAGATACCTCTCCGACAATCAGAGTGACAAATCCTAATCTCGAAATACGCCAACCCAACAAGTACCTTCGGAGACACCTATAGAGCACCTTTATAATCACCCAGTTACGTTGTGACGTTTGGTGGCACACAAAGTGTTCCTCCGAAAACGGGAGTTGCATAATCTCATAATCATAGGAACATGTATAAGTCATGAAGAAAGCAATAGCAACAAACTAAACGATCAAGTGCTAAGCTAACGGAATGGGTCAAGTCAATCATATCATTCTCCTAATGATGTGATCCCATTAATCAAATGACAGCTCATGTCTATGGTTAGGAAACTTAACCATCTTTGATCAACGAGCTAGTCAAGTAGAGGCATACTAGTGACACTCTGTTTGTTTATGTATTCACACATGTATTATGTTTTCAGATAATACAATTCTAGCATGAATAATAAACATTTATCATGAAATAAGGAAATAAATAATAACTTTATTATTGCCTCTAGGGCATATTTCCTTCAGTCTCCCACTTGCACTAGAGTCAATAATCTAGATCACATCGCCATGTGATTTAACATCAATAGTTCACATCACCATGTGATTAACACCCATAGTTCACATCGTCATGTGACCAACACCCAAAGGGTTTACTAGGGTCAATAATCTAGTTCACATCACCATGTGATTAACACCCAAAGAGTACTAAGGTGTGATCATGTTTTGCTTGTGAGAGAAGTTTAGTAAACGGGTCTGCAACATTCAGATCCGTATGTATTTTTCAAATTTCTATGTCAACAATGCTCTGCATGGAGCTACTCTAGCTAATTGCTCCCACTTTCAATATGTATCCAGATTGAGACTTAGAGTCATCTAGATGAGTGTCAAAATTTGCATCGATGTAACCTTTTACGACGAACCTTTTTGTCACTTCCATAATCGAGAAACATATCCTTATTTCACTAAGGATAATTTTGACCGTTGTCCAGTGATCTACTCCTAGATCACTATTGTACTCCCTTGCCAAAATCAGTGTAGGGTATACAATAGATGTGGTACATAGCATGGCATATTTTATAGAACCTATGGCCAAGGCATAGGGAATGACTTTCATTCTCTTTCTATCTTCTGCCATGGTCGGGCTTTGAGTCTTACTCAGTTTCACACCATGTAACACAGGCAAGAACTCTTTCTTTGACTGTTCCATTTTGGACTACTTCAAAATCTTGTCAAGGTATGTACTCATTGAAAAACTTATCAAGCGTCTTGATCTATCTCTATAGATCTTGATGCTCAATATGTAAGAAGCTTTACCGAGGTCTTTCTTTGAAAAAACTCCTTTCAAACTGAGGGAGTCCTAGATTAGGGGGTCTCCGGACAGCCGGACTATCTCCATTGGCCGGACTATTAGACTATGAAGATACAAGATTGAAGACTTTGTCTCGTGTCCGGATGGGACTCTACTTGGCGTGGAAGGCAAGCTAGGCAATACGGATATGGATATCTCCTCCTTTGTAACCGACCTTGTGTAACCCTAACCCTCTCCGGTGTCTATATAAACCGAAGGGTTTTAGTCCGTAGGACAACAACCACAACATACAATCATACCATAGGCTAGCTTCTAGGGTTTAGCCTCTCCGATCTCGTGGTAGATCTACTCTTGTACTATCTATATCATCAATATTAATAAAGCAGGACGTAGGGTTTTACCTCCATCAAGAGGGCCCGAACCTGGCTAAAACATTGTGTCCCCTGCCTCCTGTTACCATCCGGCCTAGACGCACAGTTCGGGACCCCCTACCCGAGATCCGCCGGTGTTGACACCGACATTGGTGCTTTCATTGAGAGTTCCTCTCTGTCGTCGCCGTTAGGCTTGATGGCTCCTACTATCATCAATAGCGATGCGGTCCAGGGTGAGACTTTTATCCCCGGACAGATCTTCGTATTCGGCGGCTTTGCACTGCGGGCTAATTCGCTTGGCCATCTGGAGCAGATTGAAAGCTATGCCCCTGGCCATCAGGCCAGATTTGGAAGTTTGAACTACACGGCCGACATCCACGGAGACTTGATCTTCGACGGATTCGAGCCACAGCCGGACGCGTCGCACTGTCACGATGGGTATGACCTAGCTCTGCCGCCGAACAGTACCCCAGAGGCCGCGCCCACATCAGCTCCAACCCTTAGCTCGGAGCCAACTGCGCCAATCGAGGACGGGTGGTTAGACACCACCTCAGGGGCTGCAGTCTCAACGATGATTGAGCCGAACACCAGCCTAATCCTCTGCGCAGCCCGTGACTGCAAGGTGCCGGACTCTTTTTCTGACTCCGAACAGCCCGCGCCCCTGCCAATCGAATCTGATTGGGCGCCGATCATGGAATTCACCACCGCGGATATCTTTCAGCACTTGCCCTTCGGCGACATTCTGAATTCACTAAGGTCTCTCTCTTTGTCAGGAGAGCCCTGGCCGGATTATGGCCAACAGGATTGGGATGCGGATGACGAAGAAATTCGACGCCCACCCACCACCCACTTCGTAGCCATTGTCGATGATTTAACCGACATGCTTGACTTCGACTCCGAAGACATCGACGGTATGGACGACGATGTAGGAGACGAACATGAACCAGCGCCTATAGGGCACTGGAAAGCCACCTCGTCATATGACATATGCATGGTGGATACACCCAAAGAAGGCAATGGCGGCGAGATAGCGGAGGATGACCCCTCCAAGAAACAACCCAAGCGCCAACGTCAGCGGCGCCGCTCTAAGTCCCGCCAAAGCAAAAGTGGTGATACTGGCACAGGAGATAATAACACTCCGGATAGTGCCGAAGACAACAACAATCCCCTCCAGCATGATTTAGAGCAAGAGGATGGAGGAGCCAGCTCTCCTGAGAGAGCGGCAGATGGAGAGGAGGAGGATGACAATTACATGCCCCCCTCTGAAGATGAGGCAAGCCTCAGTGACGGTGAATTCGCCGTACCAGAGGATCCCGTCAAACAAGAGCGCTTCAAGCGCCGGCTTACGGCCATGGCAAATAGCCTGAAGAAAAAGCAGCTGCTGCTTCAAGCTGATCAAGATCTACTAGCTGACAGATGGACTGAAGTCCTCGCGGCCGAGGAATATAAACTCGAGCACCCCTCCAAGAATTACCCAAGTGCAGGTTACTGCCCCGACTGGAGGAAGAAGCGTATGATACGGCTGATCGGCCACCTCGTGGCCGCGATAGAGAGGCATTCCAGCCAAAAGCTCAGCCTCCACCCCGACGCCATTCAAATAAAAAGGCATGGGGAGATACGCCAGACCTGCGAGACATATTGGAGGACAAAGAAAAGCATGCAAGATCGATCTACGGATCATGACGGTGCACCACTCTGCGAGACGATAAACGTCACGCCGGATACAGTAAAAGCAAATCCGGCCGGGCCGAACACAGCGGGCAAGACCCATTCGAGGTGCATCGCGATATAGCCCAATACAGAGGCGCCGCACACCCCTTATGCTTCACAGATGAAGTAATGGAACATCAATTCCCAGAAGGTTTCAAACCTGTAAATATTGAATCATACGACGGCACAACAGATCCCGCAGTATGGATTGAGGATTTCCTCCTCCACATCCACATGGCCCGCGGTGATGGCTTACACGCCATCAAATACCTCCCACTAAATCTCAAAGGACCAGCGTGGCATTGGCTTAACAGCTTACCAGCGGACTGCATTAGCTGTTGGGAAGATCTGGAAGCCGCATTCCTCGACAACTTTCATGGCACTTATGTGCGACCACCAGACGCCGATGATTTGAGCCACATAACTCAGCAGCCAAAAGAGTCGGCCAGGCAATTCTGGACTCGGTTCCTTACAAAGAAAAATCAAATCGTCGACTGTCCGGATGCGGAGGCCTTAGCGGCTTTCAAGCACAACATCCGAGACGAGTGGCTAGCCCGGCACCTTGGTCAGGAAAAGCCGAAATCTATGGCAGCTCTCACGACGCTCATGACCCGCTTTTGTGCGGGAGAAGACAGCTGGCTGGCTCGTAGTAATAACATATCAAAGAACCATGGTACCTCAGATACCAAGGATGGCAATAGCTGGTCACGTCGCAACAAACATAAGTGCCGCTTTAACAGCGAAAATACTGAAGATACGGCAGTCAATGCCGGATTCAAAGGCTCTAAACCCGGTCAGCGGAAAAAGCCATTCAAACAAAGTACGCCGGGTCCATCCAGCTTGGACCGTATACTTGATCGCTCGTGTCAAATACACGGCACCCCAGACAAGCCAGCCAATCACACCAACAGGGATTGTTGGGTGTTCAAGCAGGCCGGCAGGTTAATTACCGAAAACAAGGACAAGGGGTCGCATAGCTATGACGAGGAGGAGCCCTGGCAGCTGCACACTGGAGGACAGAAGAGGTTTCCCCCGCAAGTGCGGACGGTGAACATGATATACGCAACCCACATCCCCAAGAGGGAGAGGAAGCGTGCGCTCAGGGATGTATATGCGTTGGAGCCAGTCGCCCCAAAGTTCAACCATTGGTCCTCCTGCCCGATCACCTTCGATCGCAGGGACCACCCCACTAGTATCCGTCATGGCGGATTCGCCGCACTGGTCCTAGACCCAATCATTGACAGATTTCACCTCACTCGAGTCCTTATGGATGGCGGCAGCAGCCTTAACCTGCTTTATCAGGACACAGTGCGCAAAATGGGTATAGACCCCTCAAGGATCAAACCCACAAAAACGACCTTTAAGGGCGTCATTCCAGGTGTAGAGGCCCATTGCACAGGGTCAATTACACTAGAAGTAGTCTTCGGATCCCCGGATAACTTCCGAAGCGAAGAGTTAATCTTCGATATAGTCCCGTTCCGCAGTGGTTATCATGCGCTGCTCGGGCGAATCGCATTTGCTAGATTCAATGCGGTACCGCATTATGCATACCTCAAGCTCAAGATGCCAGGACCTCGCGGAGTTATTACAGTCAATGGAAACACAGAGCGCTCTCTCCGAACAGAGGAGCATACCACAGCCCTCGCAGCAGAAATGCAAAGCAGCCTCTCAAGGCAATCAACCAGTTCGGCGCTTCACAGCCCGGACACCTTCAAGCGCGCTCAGGGCAGTCGGCAAATAGACCACTTGGCGCGATCTGAGCTCGCGTAGCAATACGGCGGCCACCCCAATCCCAGCCCAGTGGCGAAACTCATGCCGCGCGTACATAATTACGCATTAAAAATACCATGGGCACAGGTGGGGAGGGGGGCACAACTGCGGCATGCCCCAAGATGCGGCCTAAACCGCACTAGGGGCTTCCCGTTTGGTTATTTTTCTTTTTCTTTCAGGACCTTAATCTCTGGAAACACTGTACGGCAGCACTATTGCCGAACACATGATGCAGCAACCAAGGAGGCAGACAGCTACGTTATACCACGAAATTCCCAGGTTGATTACAGTAACGAGTGAAATATTCAATTTAATATCATTCCTCAGCTTGCCCTTGGAAGGGACATAGTCCTACTCTTTGCTTATCGCACTATCTGTATCACTCTGCTTTAATGCAATTTTTTAATAAACAATGCATGACATTACGACTATTATTGCATTCTTGTTATATATATATATATGTGTGTGTGTGTGTGTGTGTTCATTAATGACGCCTTGCAACCATACACTATGGTACAGCCAATACACTAGGGGCTTACGTACCCCACAATGCGGTGTGAAAAGTCCGAACACTTTCACAAGTGCGGCACCCCGAACTTATAACATTATATGCATCAGCTTCGAATCATGTCTTTGGACAAATGTTGGGTTTGCCCGGCTCCTATGTTTTGGTACCTTACGTTCCGCTCTATCGGCTAAGGTAGCACTAGGAGAACTACTGCGATTGTGCCCCGGTTCTGCTGGGTTCAGCACCTCAGTAGAGAAAGCTAAAACTGACTGTCATGATAAGGTGAGAGACTGGTCGCTATTCGGCGAGGTTTTCGAGTCCCTAAAGACTTATGCCGCTTAGAGCGAGGGGCCGGCCCTGTCCGGCTTAAAGGCGTGTATCGCGCCCCAAATTCGGCCTTCCGAATACCAGGGGCTTTGCCGAAATTTAAAATTATAGAATTCTATGGCTAAGTGAGAGTGATAAAGCATTATTAGTCCGGTTGCCTTGTTCGCTGTGCTGAGCACCTCCCTCGAAGGACCCAAATATGGGAACAAGAGTGCTCAGGTTTATCCCGAACACCCCAGCACTCGTGGCATGGGGGCAGAAGCCGAGGACTAGCCATCTCTCAGATTGGATAAACAGCCAAAGAGAAGGTAATATTTTAAATTCAAACAAGCGCTGCATAGCGCATATGAAACAAGTTTTCATAAATACAGGATAAAACGAGCAAGTCTCATTCAAATATTACATCTTTTGAACACTCATCTGCGATAAGACGGGCACCCGGAAGAACACCCTCGTAGTACATCTCGGGGTGGCGGTGCTCCTTGCCCTCCGGCGGCCCCTCCTTGATCAGCTTCACGGCGTCTAGCTTGACCCACTGCAATTTCACACGGGCGAAAGCCCGGCGTGCACCTTCAATGCAGATAGATCCCTTGACGACCTCCAACCATGGGAAGGCATCCACAAGCCACCTCACCAAGCCGAAGAAGCTATTCGGAAGGGCGTCGCCAGGCCACAGCCGGACTATAAAGCTCTTCATGGCCTGATCGGCCGCCTTATGTAGCTCGACCATCTGCTTCAGCTGGTCGCTCATTGGCACCGGATGTCCGGCCTCAGCATACTAAGACCAGAACAGCTTCTCCGTCGAGCTTCCGTCCTCGGCCTGGTAAAATTGTGCGGCATCGGACACACTGCGGGGCAAATCTGCGAATGCTCCTGAAGAGCTCCGGATCCGGGTAAGTAATCGGTAATTTACTTTTACATGCTTGCTTTGCATATAGAAAGCCTTACCCGCCGCTATCTTCTTCATCGCGTCGATCTCTTGGAGGGCCTTTTTGCCTTTGGCCTTGGCACTTTTTACACTCTCGAAGGCCGCGGGAAGCTCAGACTCCCGCGTCTTTGAGTCAAGCTCCAACGCCTCGTGCTTCGCCACGAGAGCCTGGAGCTCTTGATGCACCTCGCCCACCCGAGCCTCATCCTTCTCTCGCTTGGTCCGCTCCTTATCCGCTTTATCTTCGGCCTTGGTTAGTACTTGCTTCAGGGTCGCCACCTCAGTCGTGGCCCCTAGCAAATATACGATGATCCTGTCATTTTGCAATCGCGTCCTCTTTTATATATACATATCTATAGACAAGGTATTACTTACCCTTGTTCTCCTCGAGCTGCCTCTTGGCAAGGCCGAGCTCTTTCCTGGACCCCTCGAGGTCCTGCTTTAGTACGGCGACCTCCGCAGTCAGTGCGGCGTACGCCAGCAGCGAAGCCTGCATATGCATATTGACACACTTATATTAGACTCCTGCGATATTATTTGATCCTCTGTTCGGCTTTTCTTTGTGAACACCGAGCAAAGCATCAGGGGCTACTGTCTATGCGGTAATATTCCTACTACATTTTAAAACACTTACCTCAAAGCCTGTTAGAAGGCTGGCACAGGCTTCAGTCAATCCGCTCTTGGCGGATTGAACCTTCTGGATCACCGCACTCATGATAGCCCGGTGCTCCTCGTTGATGGAAGCGCTGCGAAGCGCTTCCAGCAGATTGTCCGGCGCCTCTGGATGGACAGAGGTCACCGGCACAGGCGTCTTGCCCCTCTTAGAAGGAGGCCGCCTGCCCGAGCCTGGAACCGCTGGAGGTTCCGGTGCGGTGTTCGGCTGAGAGCCGAACTCTGAGCTCTCAGGGGCCCCGTCCCCTTGGCTCCCAGAGTCCGGAAGGTCGCCTTGAGGCGCCTCCGGGACTGTCTCCCCTCGATCCGGTGCCTCTTGAGACAACACCTCGGCGTCGTCGGCAGGATGAGGGGAGGTGGCGGTCGGGACTGGATCGATGTCCATGTCCGACGAGCCCAGGGAGCCGTCCGATGATACCTCGATATTGGCTCATGGTGACCTGCATAATTATGTTTGGCGTTAGGGAAAGCAGTGCGACAAAGGAATCCTATGAGTTACTCTGGTATCCGAATACTTACAATCTCCCCGAGGGCTTGGCCCTAGGCAACCACTCGTCTTTGCCTTCGTCGGCGGTGGTGGAACTGTCCGGAAGGAGAGTCCTTCCCTTCTTGTACCCTTCGGCCTCCCCAGTTGGGGTGGCCTTCCTTTTCTTGTCTCCCCCGCCTAGAGGGGGAGCATCTTCTTCTTTCTCCTCATCTTCGGGGGAGGAGTGTGCCGCAGAGTTATCGGACGATGAGAACACCTGGCGCCGGGAACTCTTTCGGGTTCCCTTGGGCTTCTTGGTCTTCTCCGGCACCTTGTAAGGAGCGGGAGTCAGCATCTCCGTCAGGAGAGCCCCCGAAGTATCTTCGGGCAAAGGGGCCGGACAGTCGATCTGCCCCGACATCTCCACCCAGTCCTGTCAAAGGCATGGAGATTAGACCCTGCACATAATTAAGCTAGGGAAAATAAATGTCTTACGGGACGTATTGAACTCACCGAACGCGCTAGGCGCTTTGCGCTTAGTCCGCGGTCCTCGGCGAGAGAAGGAGGGACCTCCGCGCCCTTGAATAGCACCTTCCAGACGTCCTTGTGCATCGTATCAAAGAGCTCGCTCAGAGTCTGGTGCCGGGCCGGGTCGAACTCCCACAAGGTAAAATCCCGTTGTTGACACGGGAGGATCCGGCGGATGAGCATAACTTGGACTATGTTTACAAGCTTGAGCTTCTTGCTCGCCATACTCCGGATACATTTCTGGAGTCCATCCAGCTCCACCGACGAACCCCATGACAAGCCCTTCTCTTTCCAAGAGATGAGCCGTGTAGGGAATCCAGATCAAAACTCGGGGGCTACCACCCATTTGGCATCGCGTGGCTCGGTGATGTAGAACCACGCCGATTGCCATCCCTTTATTGTCTCCACGAAGGAGCCTTCGAGCCATATGACGTTGGGCATCTTGCCCACCATGGCTCCGCTGCATTCTGCTTGTTGGCCTCGTACCACCTTCGGCTTGATATTGAAGGTCTTTAACCACAGGCCGAAGTGGGGCCGGATGCGTAGGAAAGCCTCACACACGACGATGAATGCCGAAATGTTGAGGATGAAGTTCGGGGCCAGATCATGAAAGTCCAGCCCGTAGTAGAACATGAGACCATGGACGAATGGATGGAGGGGAAACCCTAGTCCATGGAGGAAGTGGTGGAGGAAAACTACCCTCTCGTGAGGTTCCGGGGTAGGGACGATCTGCCCCGCAGCGGGCAGCCGATGCGTGATGTCGCGGCTAAGTATCTGGCTCCGCGCAGCTTCTTGATGTCTCCCTCCGTGACGGAGGAGACCATCCACCTACCTCCCGCTCCGGACATGGTTGGAGAAGGTTGAGGTGGGAAGTGTGGACTTGGGCGCTAGAGCTCGAGTGTGCGAAAACGGATGAGCAAGGGAGGAAGAAGGCGTGGATAGAAAGGTGAATCCTTATCGCTTTATATGGGCGGACGAAACTAAGCGTCCCCACTTGCCTGATAAAACTTGCTTATCCCCCAAGCGCCGTAATTGATGGCGCGGTTGGGTTACCCACGCCCGTATTGATGAGAATCCCGTAATAAGGGGACACGATCTCTGCTTTGACAAGACGTGTCGAAAAACTGCCTCGCGTCATGTGTGGGGCTGGTTGAAGGAAACGGTTCGAATAATCACCGGGCCATGACATAACGTCATGCTGCCAAAACAAGCCAGCAAACTAGATCTGCGAAAATATTATTCTCTCTACGGTGGAATGTGGAACTTATTTTGCAGGGTCGGACACTATCCTCGTATTTAAATTCTTCTGTGATGTATTCGGAGAAGGAACCCGCCTTGCAATGCCGAAGACAATATTGCGCGCCGGACTCATCATCATTGAAGCTTGGTTTAGGGGCTACTGAGGGAGTCCTGGATTAGGGGGTCTCCGGATAGCCAGACTATCTCCATTAGTCGGACTGTTAGACTATGAAGATACAAGATTGAAGACTGCGTCTCGTGTCCGGATGGGACTCTACTTGGCGTGGAAGGCAAGCTAGGCAATACGGATATGGATATCTCCTACTTTGTAACTGACCTTGTGTAAACCTAACCCTCTCTGGTGTCTATATAAACCGAAAGGTTTTAGTCCGTAGGACAACAACCACAACATACAATCATACCATAGGCTAGCTTCTAGGGTTTAGCCTCTCCAATCTCGTGGTAGATCTACTCTTGTACTACCCATATCATCGATATTAATCAAGCAGGACGTAGGGTTTTACCTCCATCAAGAGGGACCGAACCTGGGTAAAACATTGTGTCCCCTACCTCCTGTTACCATCCGGCCTAGACGCACAGTTCGGGACCCCCTACCCGAGATCCGCCGGTTTTGACACCGACACAAACATTCCTTTATGCTTTGCAGAATAATTCTACATTATCTCTGATCAACAATATGTCATTCACATATACTTATTAGAAATGTTGTAGTGCTCTCACTCACTTTCTTGTAAATACAGGTTTCACCACAAGTCTGTATAAAACTATATGCTTTGATCAACTTATCAAAGCATATATTCCAACTCCGAGATGCTTGCACCAGTCCATAGATGGATCGCTGGAGCTTGCATATTTTGTTAGGACATTTAGGATTGACAAAACCTTCTGGTTACATCATATACAACTCTTCTTAAATAAATCCATTAAGGAATGCAGTTTTGTTTATCCATTTGCCAGATTTCATAAAATGCTGCAATTTCTAACATGATTCGGATAGACTTAAGCATAGATACGAGTGAGAAACTCTCATCGTAGTCAACACCTTGAACTTGTCGAAAACCTTTTTGCGACAATTCAAGCTTTGTAGATAGTAACACTACTATCAGCGTCCATCTTCCTCTTGAAGATCCATTTATTCTTAATGATTCACCGATCATCGGGCAAGTCAATCAAAGTCCATACTTTGTTCTCTTTCATGGCCTCAAGCCATTTCGCGGAATCTGGGCTCATCATCGCTTCCTCATAGTTAGTAGGTTCGTCAAGGTCAATTAACATGACCTCCAAAACAGGATTACCATACCACTCTGGTGCGGATCTCACTCTGGTTGACCTACGATGTTCGGTAGTAACTTGATCTGAAGTTTCATGATCATCATCATTAACTTCCTCACTAATTGGTGTAGGTGTCACAGGAACCGGTTTCTGTGATGAACTACTTTCCAATAAGGGAGCAGGTACAGTTACCTCATCAAGTTCTACTTTCCTCCCACTCACTTCTTTCGAGAGAAACTCCTTCTCTAGAAAGATTCCAAATTTAGCAACAAAAGTCTTGCCTTCGGATCTGTGATAGAAGGTGTACCCAACAGTATCTTTTGGGTATCCTATGAAGACACATTTCTCCAATTTGGGTTCGAGCTTATCAAGATGAAACTTTTTCGCATAAGCATTGCAACCCCAAACTTTAAGAAACGACAGCTTAGGTTTCTTGCTAAACCACAGTTCATACGGTGTCGTCTCAACGGATTTAGATGGTGCCCTTTTTAATGTGAATGTAGCTGTCTCTAATGCATAACCCCAAAACGATAGTGGTAAATCGGTAAGAGACATCATAGATTGCACTATATCAAATAAACTACGGTTATGATGTTCGGACACACCATTACGTTGTGGTGTTCCAGGTCATGAGTTGTGAAACTATTTCGCATTGTTTCAAATGAAGACCAAACTCCTAACTCAAATATTCTCCTCCACGATCAGATCGTAGAAAAATTATTTTCTTGTTACAATGATTTTCCACTTCACTTTGAAATTATATGAACTTTTCAAATGTTTCAGACTTATGTTTCATCAAGTAGATATACACATATCTGCTCAAATCATCTGTGAAGGTCAGAAAACAATGATACCCGTCGTGAGTCTCAACACTCATTGGACCGCATACATCGGTATGTATTATTTCCAATAAGTCAGTGGCTCGCTCCATTGTTCCAGAGAACGGAGTCTTAGTCATCTTGCCCATGAGGCATGGTTCGCAAGCATCAAAATGATTCATAATCAAGTGATTCCAAAAGCCCATCAGCATAGAGTTTCTTCATGCGCTTTACATCAATATGACATAAACGGCAGTGCCACAAATAAGTT